>NW_006365528.1:0-779 GCF_000327345.1 Myotis davidii
ACAGAAAAGGTTTAAAGACACCCCCAGAATCTCTAGCTGGGCTAACCAATGAAAGTCTTTCCTTAAATGAAGACAGTTTGTAAAATCTGTACTAGGTGGCAACTGAAAAAGTAGTTTTAATTTTTCTTAACTTTAATTAGTTTTAATAAAAATGTAAATAGCCACATATGGCCACATTTAGCTATGGTACTAAACAGTATAGGTCTAAATAGTCCAAGTGAAAACAGATATTGTCCAACTGCATTACAGGGCAAGACCCAAATATATGTTGTCTATAAAAAGCTCAATTTAAACATAAAGAAACACATAGGTTAGAAGTAAAAGATGGAAAAAGCTAAACCATGCAAATACTAATCTTAAAGAAGTGGGAGTGGCTACATGAATATCAGAAAAAAAGGCAGACTTCAGAACACTGGGATTATTAAACTTTGAAACTCTACACAAACTATTCCTTAGTTGAACTACCTGTTATCCTACTAAAAACAAAAATTATGAAATTTAACGTCTAAAAGTGCTTGGCAAATAAAGAACCATATATTGTGACGAACATCTTTATTGCCATAAATATTACAAAAGGCATAAAAACATCCAAGCAGGAAGTGATAGAAAATATAGGAGGTTTTATAAAAACTTCAATATTCAAGAGGAAATGGTGAAAAAGACCTTCTGAAAACTTCAAGATGGAGTTAAAAATGAGAAATAAATGTATACATATCTTTGGTGTTTAATTAATACTACCTGTAGGAACCCTATTCAGAGTATGCTGGATGTTCAAGGCC
>NW_006365529.1:0-779 GCF_000327345.1 Myotis davidii
ATGCTCTATCCACTGAGCCAAACCCGCTAAGGCTAATTTCATTTTCTGTATCCCAAGGACAAAGGCAGGTTGGAAAAAAAGATGTCAGTAGTCTATTAAATATTTTCAATTCACTTATAATTTAAAAAATATATTAAATATTCAAAAACTTTAAGCTACTTTGTAAGGAAGGACATCATTGTAGTTGTTTATTTCTGAGCTTTGAAGAAGAGAGCAGCTGTGTGAAACTATCAGCCAAAACTATGTATTATGTTTCAGAAGATCACAACCCTCCCTCTGGAACATCAAATTATTTCTTCTGTATTTGTTTGTAATCTGTTGCCATAAAAATACTCAGGATCACCTGAGTTCAATTTATGACAAGTGTGAACCTGATATGTAATGTTACTCAAATATGTTTTTATAATCAATGAAATCTCCCAGACAAGATTTCATATTTTTCAAGTTGGCAGAGTTTTGGTAAAGAATTTAGGGTCTCTTCCCACCCTTGCAATGTGGGATGATTTTCCAGAGGGACTGCCAGTAATTCAGTTATCTTCTTGGAAGTAACAGGGCCGTCTGAGACTGATTCCCGGCTTCCTTGTAAGTTATTCCATAATTCGACAGGGACAAGCCTTTTCCATTAGACTCACATGGCAGAGGCTGGATATTTGAGCCTGATCTTTGGCTCTTCCATTGTGTTTTTCCTCTGTCAGCATGTCTATATTCATGGATGGTTCTTTTTGGGGGGTCAGCCTCTGTCTACATGTTCATGAATCCATACCTTAGATTAGAAATTG
>NW_006365530.1:0-779 GCF_000327345.1 Myotis davidii
CCTGTACACCAAAAGGTTATGGGTTCAATTCCCTGTTAGGGCGCATACCTAGGTTCTATCCCTATTGGGGCCCATGCAAAAGACAACTGATCCATGTTTCTCTCACACCTCAATATTTCTCTTTCTCCCTATCTCTTCCCCTTCCCCTCTCTCTAAAAATCAATGGGCATATCCTTGGGTAATGATTTTTATTTTAAAAAGTGGTTTTCTTTAGCATGCAGTATAAGAGAAGACTCCTTGTTTAAGGCCAATGATACTTTAGTATCTTCAAAAGCTCTTTACAAAATAAGTATCCATCATCTTAAACACAATAAGAAAAGAGATTTTGGGTTGCTTTTCCCTTCCTGTCCTGTTCATGTCTCTACAAGACTGTGCTGTCTCTCCTCTTACTGTGTAGACTATGTTCATAGAAGCAAATTGCAGTAGAAAGGAATTACAGACTCAGTTATTTGGATTAGATAAATCAAGTCCCTAAGGCCTAAATTGGGAATCCTAGGGACTTTAGAATAACAAAATCTAATATCCCATTAAATGAATTATTTCATGATAGCCCAAAAGAATAGCCATCCAGTTATATGTTAAAAATCTACCTTTAAAAAACATTGTATGAATAGTTCCAAAATGAGTTTGTTTAGTTTGATTCTTTTAAATGTACTTTCCAGTTTTCTCTAACATGTGCCCAATAGTTCAGACAAAAGTTAACCACAGGCAGCCATGGCTGGTGTGGCTCCAAAGGGTCATGGGTTTGATTCTAGGTCAAGGGCACATACCTGGTTTGC
>NW_006365531.1:0-779 GCF_000327345.1 Myotis davidii
ATGGCTCCTTGTTATCAATGGCTACTTGGTCTGTAATAAAGACTCTCCTACATGCCTATGACTTTTCCTGTCTCTTCCATCTAATACCCGGCATCCATGGAGGTCCAGTTCCTGGCAGGGGAACTGAGACCCTGCAGTTGGTGTAGTCGAACAGGATCAAGAAGAAACTTACTCCAACATCAATGTTCTCCTGAAAGTTGCTATAAATGTTTTCATTTTGGACACTACTCATATCCACACTCATTTCTGGGAATCCCTTGCATATTCCCTTTCATCCTCTTGTGGTTTGATAAGAACATGGTCAAAGGAGAGAACAGTTAGATTACATTATAAGATGGTTGATCAATAATTCTCTCTTTCTATAGTATAATCCACTTAAAGACAGACAACATGAGTTCAATTTCTGCTGTGTCCAGTTCTCTTTGTGAACTAAGTACCTAAAGTTTGAAGAAGCACAGGGCTGCTCCCTTGGTTAACCAAATGGGGAAAATTAATATTTTGAATCAGAACTATGAGCAATATTAGAATCAATAATATAATGGCTATATTATAAAACTGATTTTTAGTTTAGGTATTATAAAGTATTTATAGTAATAAGTATATTTTGTGAATGGTCAACAAATGCTTACTTTTCCTATACTAGCTCTCCCTACAATCTCTTAGACATTATAAATTCATAATATGTAAAATATAATCACTTACATTCCTCATGTGAGAGTTTGGGAAAAATCATGAATTGTAGAGTTTAAACTATTAGTTTTTTTAGCCAACTTTTTCAT
>NW_006365532.1:0-780 GCF_000327345.1 Myotis davidii
AAGTATTTCAATTAATTGATAATAAATGAGTCCACCATTCATAAATGTCCCCTGAACAGGCTGATGAAGAAGCTATGATAAAGAGATTCCAGATTCTGTCTGCCAGAGATGAAAAATGAAGGCAGATATTGCAGTGGAGCAGCAAAGGCTCTTCCCCTTGGACCATACAGTAGAAAACCATCTGCACCATCCAGCACAGGGGATGAAGTTCATGGCGAAGGACCAGTGTCTGGCTGGGAAGCTGCCATAGAAAAGCACAACTGTGAAGATAGGTGTGAAAACTGATTTTGAAAAGGAAACTGAAATCTTACTTTCCTTCTCAATTTTTTCCAGGACAAATGACTGAATAGACCCAGTGTGGTCAGGGAGAGGTCAAGAGAATTGAAACACTTATCTTTAGAGAGGGCACATGCTGACTGCAAATATCTCATCTAGAGGACTAGAGACTCCTGGGTCTTTATAATATTATTTACATGAACAGCTTTAGTTAAAGTGATTTTAATTTGATTTGATTAATTTAAGTTGACTCATAGCATCTTAGGAAAAAATTATAAATAAGAGTTATTGCTGAATTATAGGATTGTAATTTGAATTTAGCCTAATTCAGGGCCACAAGAATCAATGTAAGATTCAAGTGAGGGCGACATACTTTGAAATTTATGGGCCATTAGGAGGTTTCAGTGGGCTGACCTTGTCAACAGTAAGCTTCTACAGGGACTCTGGTGACTTTACACAGAGATTACTTAACATTGAATAAGTAGATGTAGGGGACAGCTCAGT
>NW_006365533.1:0-779 GCF_000327345.1 Myotis davidii
TTTTTTTTTGCACTGTAATATCAATTTTTTAGTTACATTTTGCACAAGAACTTGGGTTCACATCCCAGAGGAGGCTCTGGGAAGCCTAGGGTATCGGATAAACTTGGCCTGGAAGAGGGCCAGACAGAAAAGATTCTCCAACAAGGATAATACTGGCTGTAAAAACCTCCTTTAGGAATCTGAATAGATAAAGGAAAAGACAGTTTTGCAACTTCCCCTTTCAAAGATACAGATCTCTGTCTTTCAAAACAGCACTATTGTTTGCTAATCTTCCTGAAATGTCAAGTGTAATTTCTGTGCTTTCTCCTGATCACTTGAATAAACAACACATTGCAAAATGTTTCTCTCAGAGCAGTTAATGCATCATTGCACAGAGCAAGGCAGAAACCACTATGAGGTGAAGATCGCCATCACAACCTAAACAGTACAAATAGTTAAAAACGCACACAACTTCCTTATTATATCACTCAATCAAGATTTCTTGAACGTTTACTAAGAGAAAGGCATAAAAATGGGCGATTTGGAAAGATATAAAGAAATGTAAGGCTTCCCTCCTACCTTTAAAGAGTTTACAAAGTACTCAGGGAGGTAATACATACACGTATGCATTGGCTGTTATTGCTGTTGTAACCAATTACTACAAACTCGGTGGCTTAAAACAATACATGTTACCTTTGTTGTGTAGGTCAGATGTCAGACGTTGGTCTGATGAGGATAAAATCAAAAGGCTCGCATGGCTGTGGTTTTTTTTGCAGCGGTTCTCAACCTGTGGGTCGCGA
>NW_006365534.1:0-779 GCF_000327345.1 Myotis davidii
ATCTTCTCAACAAACTGTAGGTAAAAAATATTGGTGTCATCATCTACCTCATTTTGTAAGTCAGGATTCTGAGGCTCAGAGAGGCCAAGAAACTTGCCCAAGAGAGCCCAGCTAGAGTCAAAAGTCTGATTTATTGACTTTAAGGCTCTTTTCCAAGGACTGCTTCACCAGTTGAGCCAACCTTCATAGAAACCACTGTCTGCTTATTCCTACTCCTTTGTTATTCAAAGTAACTGCTATTCTCTACCTCATTAGATCCTACTTTTTAACACATGCAATGTAATTTTAAAGCCACACAAAATTAACCCAATCAATCCAAAAGACTTTGAAAACCTGTTTCCTTTGAAAATGAATTGTCTTTTAGATTCCCCCATTACAAAGTAGAATCACAAGCCCTCTCTGATGTCTTTACAACACCCCTGTGCTCAGTGTTATTGCCTCTCCCAGGAGCTAGATGGATGCCATGGTACAATCCTCCCTTTGTCTGACAGCTGTCATTCACAATGGGAAGGGGGTAGTTGACTCGACCCTCATCTGAAATAGGCAACAAAGTCTGGCCAGATCTCCAACAGTCATACCTATATTAAAACATACAAAGGCACACACGTGCACACACAAAGATGCTGGTGATAGTGCAGTTTTTAACCTCAAAAGAAATGGAAACAGCCTAATACCCAACAGAAGGAAAACAATTAAACAAATAAATGATGTTATAGCCATAAGAAGGCATATCAGGCAAACCTTAAAAAATTTAGTTTATTAAAAAAATGTAGTTTATG
>NW_006365535.1:0-780 GCF_000327345.1 Myotis davidii
TTTTTAAAATCCTGATTTCTGCATCTCACTTAATCTTCAGCAGAACTCTATGAGTTAACATGTTATTACCTTCATTTTACCATTGACAAAGTTACTTTGTCAGTGTTAAGCATCTGTTCCAAGATAATACACAGTAAGGTAGAGCTGGAATTCAACCCCAGATATTAGGACTCCAAAATCCACATTTTTGACCATTATACAACCCTGGCTCTTGTGCTCTAAGATACAATGATCAAAAGAAAATAGAAAGAAAAATCATCTTGAAAGGAAAAGCCTAGTAGCATTAATAGAGAAGAGAAAGAGGAAACAGAGTTTCCAGGAGTAGTTGTGGGGAGAGGGTGGGAGCACCTCCTGGGCTGGCGAAGTGAGCCAGGTTCCTGTCCCCACAAGCGCAACTAGGACCCAATAAAGAGTATGCCTTGGGTTCTCCAGAGATTGAAGGAAGGGCTAAAGCAAAGACAAGTCCAAGTCTATGGTGAGGTGGTGGGGTGGAGCCAAGAAAAAGAACCTGAAGACTAAAGGGAAATTGTTCCAGGTGTTAATAAAAACCAGACAGTCTTCTATGTTCAATATGCAATCACATTTGTAATTTATCTCAACTTTAGAGAGTTCAATTCAACAAACTTTATTGAGTGCCTCTGTATGCAAAGCTGTCTTAGGACATAATGATGTTATATTTAACAAAAACAAATGGGACTTCCAAACTGGAGAGGAAAACAGAAACATACCTAAAATAATTTTAGCACAAGACAAAATGGGATACATTATATAGCAAGCATT
>NW_006365536.1:0-780 GCF_000327345.1 Myotis davidii
AGCACAATAAAATGAGGTGTGCCTGTACTCTTGTCTGTTCCTGCTACTATTGTTATTCATTATTGTACTGATCTTGGGGCCTAACACGGTGTTTAGCATATTGCAGGCATGAACTAAGAGTTCTTGAGTGGTGACCTGTTCTAGATACTGTTCTGAGATGTGGGGATACACAACTGATAAACAAGACAAAGCTCTTGCTTCACAGGGCTTGTACTAGTATTCTCTTTGAGGAGAGGAAGCAGAAAATAAATAAATAGAGATGTGAGAAGGAAGAAAAGAACAGGAAGTGGTAAGCATATTACAAATTTGTCAGGATGGAGAGCATGGGTGTTTTCACCAATGACTGGATCTTGTGTGAGAACATAGTAATTCTCAATGGTGGCTGCCCATGAGAATCCCATGGGGTGTTAAGGAATCCGAAACTCTGATTTCACTGGGCTTAGGTGCTGGAGCGTGGGAACTGGTATCATTTAAATGTTCTGAGCCAATTCTAAGGGACAGCCAGGAATGAGAACCACAAAACAGGAAGAACAGTGTGTAGAAACCACGGAACAGAGAAGATTTCTGGTGTCTGGACATAAAACTCACCATCTGCTTGTTGCTGCACTGGGGTCAGAGCCAACCGGCCTTCTACCATTCCCATAACCACAACCACTTGTGGCACCCTACCCAAAGACTTAAAAACAAAAACAAAAATCACTCTAAACTTTAAAAAAATTGTTACATAAACTGAAGGAGAGGATGGTCTCTGTTAAGGGTCAAATTAGTAGAGGAGAAAAT
>NW_006365537.1:0-780 GCF_000327345.1 Myotis davidii
AAAAAAAAAGTCACTTTTGGGAAAGAAAACATTTATGAAGCTTTGCTTGGAAACCCAATCAAAAGTGCTGACAACTGAAAGATCTAGGAATATTTCATGATTTTTGTTGATATAGTTAGGAAAATTCTTACCCTGAAATTTATTTTGCACAGTCCATCGTCCATTCCTAAGTGTGCACCAAAATATTCAGGAAACTACTTAAAATACAGATTCCTGGGCCCTACCCTAGATTTCTACTAAATCAACAAATCTGAAATTGTGGCCAGGAGATCTGTATCTTTAAAGATGATTCTGAACAGCCAGATTTGGTCTAACCCAGTGGTGGAACTGGTACTTGGCATGGAAATCAGAAACCCCAGATGCTACCATTGGCTCTGCCATTTATTACATAATATTGGAAAATTGTCAAGTAATTTGCACTTCAATTGCTTCATCTGTAAAACAGAAGACTTAGACAAGACTGTATCTAAGTTTCTTTCAGTAGTAACATTTATGAATTTATGAATCCTTTTGGCTCTTGCAAAGAAAGCTGTGATAGGAATTAGAGACACTGATAATAATATGTCCTTAATTAAGAATGTGCTCCCAGGGCCACAAACTCTGACATGAAATATCTCAAGAGTTACTTCATCCATATACACCAGCCGAGGCTCTGGGATGACATCCCCACAGTTCTCCCATCAGAGGCTGCCTGTCAACTTCAGTGTTTCTCACCCAGTACAAAGAAAGGCCATATTATATGGTGGTCCGCTGGTGGTCCATGAGGTCCGAAAGGTTGGC
>NW_006365538.1:0-779 GCF_000327345.1 Myotis davidii
TAGTCTAAATTGGGTGGGGAACCAGGAGGAGTGGGAAGAGGGGACAGAAATTAGACTTTCCAAAAAAAAAAACAAAAACAAAAACAAAATGACAAGTAGAGCTGTGGCTAAAATATTGCACAATCAATCCACCCACCCCAATTGATAGCAGGGACTCCACCGCAACAGGAATAGTGACGCTGATGGGCAAATGTCAGGGGCGACGAGCCAAGCAACAAAAGACAGAGCAAATGGCTCAGTGAGTTTTAGGGAACACAGTTAAACAGGAATGGAATCCTTACCATGAAATGCTTCAGCAAGGTTAACATCGTTTTCACTAATATCACCCACACCAAAATGTACTAATTCAAGTTCACACTCATGTGAAGCATCGTAGGTATCCATAATGTTCAAAATGGTCTCAACAGAACCGTCAACATCACCTAAAGGAAGCAAGTTTAAAATTATTGGTGTGAAGAGGTAGGCATTTAAATGATGATAATCTATTTAAGACCATAATAGGAATAGTAGTTACCACTAAATACACTTTAATTTAGGTTTAGCATTATAAGTATCTACTTAATTTAATAAAATATAACTAAATGTACATTTACAACAAAATCAGCTAGAAAAATGTTTACTAAGAAAATCTCCACAAGAGGGAGGCGGTGAAAGGGCGAAAGAGGTCCGAAGGTACAAACTTCCAGTTATAAAAAAATGTCATGGGATGTAATGTACAGGTGGTGACTATAATAATACTGTACTGCATATTTGAAAGCTGCTAGGAGAGTAGATCTTAA
>NW_006365539.1:0-780 GCF_000327345.1 Myotis davidii
CCCCTCTCTAAGCCACATGGCAGCTGCCAGGGTGCATAGTCAAGTCCAAGTGTGGTATCTAGTGTGTCTGGAAGACCTCCCTGGAGGTGTGATAGTCCTATTCTGTGCCTGCAGTACGTCTTTTCTCTCTCTCTTACAAACCCTCTCTGCACAGACTACCTCCGTTCCCTGTCTGGTTTCCCACTTTAGAAGGTTCGCACTTACCCAGAGCCTTCCCAACCCCCTTCCCTGCCTTGATGCAGCACACAGCAGCTGAGACCACAGGGACTGACAAAAGCAAATGACATCACAGTGGCTGCTTTTGCTGAGTTTTATTTCAGGACTGTGTCTGCACTAAAGATGGGCTTTAAAAACAAACAAACAAACAAAAAATCCCCTCTGAGGTTTTACTCCATTTACCTGCAAACAATTTCCAGAATTGGGACTGGGATCTGAGCTTTTGACTTGGTATAGGTTGGGCTCCCTAGTGCCCTGAGATCCCTACTTCTCCTGCTTTCCAATGACTGCTGCACCTGGCAAGAACTCTGCACAGGCAGGAGTTAAGGCCCATGTGGAGCTTGCTTGGCTCAGGGCTCCTGGGATTTAGAGCCATTAAGGCTGGATTCCTCCTGTTTCCTCTGTAATCTTCCTTGTAACTTTCCAATTTGAATTTGTTTAAATTGTCACTGGATTGTAGAGCCTTGCTTCAAAAGACTTGTTCCATTGTGAAATAAAAAGAGTTTTCTCAATATGTAAATGATTATGCAAATCATGTCTTTCCACCACCAATTCCTCCTCCCT
>NW_006365540.1:0-780 GCF_000327345.1 Myotis davidii
ATGACATGGGACATTTACATTCTTGAATAAGATCCCCAATTCTATTTGATTTTTTATCATGTGGCTGCAGTATTATAATCACAAAAATAAAATAAAATCAGTCTTAATGATGTATAAAGTGTGCTAAAAAGGCAATTGTGAAACTTAGAGCCAAGATGCTTCAAGTTTGAAGGGCTGTAGAGAGAAAAGACCGGCTTAGCACAATGGAAAGTTCTTTGCTCTTATCAAAAAATGAATTAGATTAAACTAAAATAAAGGAAAGAAATGAGTGATTTAAACAGATGAATGTCATCATCTTTTATAATAATGATAAGAACACATCTATACAGAGAGATCTGTATGTGTTAACTCAGTTGATCATGTGTGAGAAATCTTAATATATTCCTAGATACATGGTCACTGGCCTAGATATCAATTTCACACTGCCCCTTTTCCAGAAGAATCTTAATACTCAGCACCTTATCTAGAAGAGATCTTTGGTCCAAATCTTTGGGCCAAGAAGCATGTCTAGGCTGTTGAGTGTTTGTGAGTGTTTATATCTGAGGGACCATGGTAGTCAGGGTTGCCATAAGGAGGAGGGCAGTAGAAAAAGTTATGCTTTATCTTTTAGACTGATTACAAGCTTCAACAAATACATCAACAACACTCCCCACAGAGTTCCAAAGCGATATTTAAACACACCAAAAGTTGAGGATCACTGTGCTGAAGTACCATTTAAGATTCTGACATAGGCCTGGCTGGTTTGGTTCAGTGGATAGACCATCGGCCTGTGGACTGAAG
>NW_006365541.1:0-780 GCF_000327345.1 Myotis davidii
CCTGATGAAGCTGGGGCCTGAGGGAAGCCAGCCCTGGTCCTGGGTGCCTGCCGGAGGTCAGAGGAGGGAAACCCAGGTCCCGGGTGCCAGAGGTTAGCTGGTGCCAGCAGCCAGCGGAAGGAAGTCCTACTCTTACATGAATTTTCGTGCATCAGGTCTCTAGTTAAAATATATTAGTGTAATAGATATAAAAATTCCTTACTAGGTGAAGGACATCCTATCAATTCTATCACCAAAAATACCTTAAACCTTCCACTTCTACTCTTTTCTCTTTCTAGCCAATGAGGAGGCTATCATCAATCACTTAGCCTTCTCATTGGCCCCACTGTTCCCAGCTTTGTCATATCCCAATCCATTCTCCATTCTTCAAAGGGCCAGGGTGATCTTTTCAGAGGACAGATTAAATCATAATATCACTCTGCAGTGGTTTCACATTGGTTTCAGGATAAAATTCAAACTTCTTAGCATCACTTGGTAGGGTTTGCACGATTTGGCTCTGTCTACCTTTTTCCTCCCATCTAATCCTACATTTCCTCCTGATCTCCTTTTTTTATTTGATGGCGGTGGTGGAGGTTCTTCATGTGAGGAATGCTCAGAACCATGAATTCTCCTGTTGTTTTAGAGTAGTCCAAACTCCTAGCTATGTAGTCCGTTCTCTTCCATCAGGCAGGGCATGGACTCCCATGGCTTTCTGAACAAGTTTCCTGCCCTAGGACATGGAGAATTGTAGTATTCACAGCTGGACATAGCTGGTTTAAATATCTAAAAACAATAATAAAA
>NW_006365542.1:0-780 GCF_000327345.1 Myotis davidii
TAAATAAATAAATAAATAGTGATATTCACAACCCTATTTACAGATGAAGAAACTGAGATTACAAGAAATTAAGTAATCTCCTCTAGGCTGTAGCCAAATAAATTGGGAAACATCATTCATGCATTGCTCTGTCTGCCTGAAAGGTCACGTGCTTTCCATTATCTAACTCGGCCTGTGCAAATATTTCAGGTATGTTTTTCCTGGCGTGACCAAATCCTGGATGCTTTCTTTTTCTCTTTCTACTTCCGGGAATGTAGAGCTATTTGCCTTCTTCCTATACATCTTCCAGCAGAACTGCTGTGTGTTTTCTGAGTCATCTGTAGTTGTTTTCTTTGTTGATCTACAGCAAGGGCTAGTTCACTAAAGGACAAATAGTAGTAAACACTCAACCTACCATAACTCTGCCTCTGTATAAATCATCATATCTGTTGGCATGGCATACTAATCATTTTTCAGTCCTTTAAATGATATTCATATACTTGAATGAAAGTACTAAGGTCCAGACATAGAAAACCTTAAAACAACAGGACAAAACTAATTCCCTATCTGATTTTCCTTCTGTCAAGTGAAGCCTTCCTGTGGACAATAATTTCATACATTAACCAGACATGAGAACTTGGAAGCTAATATACACTCTTGTGCTGAAATTGGGTAATCTCAGTGAGAGTCTGAGCAGCTTCAGCAGGTACTGTTTATGGTTTTAACCATGAGAGAGAAATTCTGGTAAGAAAAGGGGAATTTAAAATCATTTTGGAAGGATACTAGCTGAATGGATTATAA
>NW_006365543.1:0-780 GCF_000327345.1 Myotis davidii
ACCTCCCAAAGACCCCATCTCCAAATACCATCAAATTGGGGGTTTAAGTTTTAACATGTGAATTTGACATTCAGTCCATGACATATGGTATATTACATCAAATGATTTTGGGGTATTCATCTGCTTTATTTGTGTGTGGACTGAGATGTACGTTCATACTTAAGGCCCTCTCAAGACTGTCCTGGCTTGTACTCTGTTGGTTCTCGTCTCCTCTGAGCATGGACTCCACTCCCTTGGCCAACAGTGTGTGAGTGGTGTGGGTCCACTCCTGCTGCTGTGCATATCACAAGCCTCTAGTCAACCCAAGACATGTGGAGAGCTTAGCGATCCCCCTTTGGCTGTCTGGCAGCCAGGAGCTGCTTGGTGAACTTTCAGCTGTCCTACTGGCCCACTACTTGTTCCACACGGGCCGGCAGTCGCTGGCTCCCCTGCTCACTTGCCAGTTTAACTGACAGCTCTCAGGTTCAAGTGAACCTCCTTTGAGAACAGCAACAAGGCTGCTTGTTTTCATTGCCTGTCCAGTCCTGGTTGAACTGCCACTCTGATGGAGCTGGAGGGAGGTAGGGAGATGGCCCCAGGCAGATGTGCCACAAACTCACACTATTCTTACCTGAGGTTGTAACCAGACTCAATGGCCCAATGAGATGTGATCAGGAGTTGGCATCCAAGAAAGAAAGGGTTTATTCAGGAAATGGTGCCAAGCCCAGAGTCATAGGTAAACAATGCTCAAAAACCTGGCTCCTCCATGGCTTCCAGGGAATGGGTTATATGGGGGGACAA
>NW_006365544.1:0-780 GCF_000327345.1 Myotis davidii
AGCATCAGCCTGTGGACTGAAGGGTCCTGAGGTAATAGTTAAATCAATTATATCATTTAACTTTTTATTTTAATATTTGGGTCCAGTGGAGACAATTTCTTATTAAAATAAATAACTTAAATTATAAATTATAATAAATGAAAATTTTGGCTGCTTAGTGCCAATATATTTTATAACAACATCTGTATTAAAGGAATGAGCAGTTAATTTAGAAATTATAAGATTCCTTATGTATCTCTCCTATTTTCTGAAATATGGGGAAATAGGGAACCCAGCTTGTGGCCAAATGCTTTCTTGCTGTATGATTTTTTTCATGCAGCACACACTCACACATGCATACACATTCACAGATATAAGCTCGTAAAACATCACCAAATCAAAGAAGCAAAATAAAGTGACATTTAGGCTGTGAAGCCTTAATTTAGGCACCACAATAATTAGAGTGTTTTAATATCATAATAACTGATAGACTACTTGTCAGACATTTCATTCCTTTTTAATCAAAACTCTTACTCTGCTAAATGAATCACCCCCTTGAGGTACAGTAGCAGATTTCCAATTTAGTTATAGAACATTAATAATGTAAGTTCTGGGGGTGCATTACTTTATTTATGTTCTTTTTACTTAATTATCAAGGAAGTTTAAAGAGACAAAGTAGAAAGGAATATGTTACCTTGACGGTTGTGAGCAATACGGACAAATACATGCAGAGAGTAACTCAGATCAGACCTTGGACATGGAAAGGACACTGAGGAATCAGACCCCTAATTCCTTGTCCAG
>NW_006365545.1:0-780 GCF_000327345.1 Myotis davidii
AATATTTATTTTCCCACTTATGTCTTTAATCTAAAAGTCAAAGCTTAAAAAACTACTGTAAAGCTGGTTTGGGAGAGAATCCACTTTGGTTCTTCATAATTAATCCCAAAATGAGTAAGGAGAGAAAGAGAACTTTAGCCTATTTCTCTCTGGACAATAAATCTAAATGTTGATAAATCTTCACAGGGTATTTGTAAACAGTACACATCACGTCACAGTGAACACTTGAAGTAAACACTGTGGCAGAGAAAATCAGACTGGTTTACGAAGCAAACACAGAGGGAAGTTATATTAGGGGAAAATACATTTTTAAATATAAAAATATAACTATTATTACTATTTTGTTGCTAAAATAGTAATTTCTTATCAAGGGAAAAATAACCTGCCTATGCACTTTAAGAAGGTAATAACTTATAGATTTCAGATTTCACTATTTAAAACTTTCAGGAGATACATAACTGAGATTTAGAAATACTTCTAATTTCTTAATTCACATTTATTCTTTTCACAACTCAAAATCTGAAAATCTGTCATTTTAAATAACATTGCAAAAGTGAGGCCAAAAATAAGAATGATATTGTACATGGAAAGACAAACATTCAAACCAAAATTATCATCGATTTATCTGAGGACTGGCCAATATTTTCCTTTTTATTTTTCATAATAATTTTCATAGTTATTTTTCAAAATTCCTAAAACAATATCGTGGTTACTTCTTACTAAGTATTCATTATTGTAGGGAGCGGTTATAGGGTTAAGCCTCAGACTGACCTGTGGCAG
>NW_006365546.1:0-780 GCF_000327345.1 Myotis davidii
AAGGATAATTCTAATCTGTTTTTACTTCATGTTGAATGGAAAGAGAAATATATAACATTTTGTAAGGGAAAAATGTTCTCACAATTTCAAAGAACTGACTAGGAACCAAATTTTGAAAAATCAACTATTATTTAAGTAAAGTATTGGCTGTATGATAGGCTTTTGCATTCAGAATTAGAAAATAATTAAATAAAGATAACTTTCACAGTATTAAGAATTATTGTTCATAATGAAACCTTAAGTTATTAAGAGAAACTGAAATATCTTTTGAGACATAAAAAATGTGATTATTTTGGCAGAGCTTTAGCATTTTAAATTATCTTGAATTCTAATATATGTCATATATTATCCCCTCTATATATATACATATGTATAACTTTCACTTGAAGAAAATATTGAATCATTTTTCTGTTATTTAGGATAAAGTCTGGGACTACTTATCCAAAAGGGCTTAATTATTTTACACACTTTTCTAACAAGTTTATTTTCTCTCTATACTCTGTGTCTCCTGAGTGGTGTTAATTAACATTTTATAGTTAAAGAAAATATCATAGTTTTGAGTTTCATATTTTTAGTTTCTTGCTCTTTTTCTTAAAAATTTTTTGAGAAAGTATATTTTAATGTACAATTTTTCCTGTTTTTATAAACTATTAATAAATCATATACTGCAATGTGAATGTCGATATGCAAGAAGATATTGAAAATGATAAAATAGTTCATTAAACAGTATTCATTTTTTAAAGATTTTATATATGTGTGTGTGCATATATATATATATAT
>NW_006365547.1:0-780 GCF_000327345.1 Myotis davidii
TTTTCCGAATCGTCATAACTCTGCGCCTGGAACTGTAACTATATTATTACGTAAATCACAAACCGGAGGAGGAAAGAAAGAAGTCCTCAAAAATCTCTCTGGGAACCTCTATCAGGTAGGCAGAGAGAAAACCATCCTTCCCACCTCCATAAGCAAGAGCAAAGGGATATGAGCATTAAAAGCAGAAGAAGAGCGTGCAGACGAGAGCCTCACTTTATGCTGAGGCGGCCAGGTGCGACGTTCCTGGCGCTCTTACCCTGGTTGGCTCTGTGCAGGCCATTCCCTCCGGGAGGATGCGGAACATGTGCCCCGTGCAGAGACGGGGCATCCCTACAGCCTACCTCTGTCACCACTTCTGTGTTTTCCTGAACCGAGTTCCAGCTACAAAATCCTCAGCTGCGGTGTAATCGCTCTGCTTACAGCTGACAACGTTAGTCATTTCATTATACACACTGGAGAGGGGGTATATAAAAGTTGTTTACAAGGGCAGAGCGGCACTTCTGAAAGCTGGCTTGAGGGGCTCCTTCCACCTTGCCATGTTTTAATTCTTCGAACCTGCGGCAACAGTTCCGATTTTATAACTGCCAGCACAGGAAGCTATTAAAGCAGTTGGCTCTAATGTGTCTTGGTCCCTGCCTCTGCTGGAATGCCGTAAACGGTTACAGCCAGATCAGTTGTGCAAGCCTATGAAGAGAAACGTCATATTGGAATAATTTCTGTGGCTGGTGGGGAGTTAATGACAGACTGTGCGTCTAGACCAGGGGTGGGCAAACTTTTTGA
>NW_006365548.1:0-780 GCF_000327345.1 Myotis davidii
TACAGGAATGAAAGAAAAATTAAGTACTAAACTCTGTGATACTTATACCTGCAAGAGTATGCAGAATACTCTCTAAGTCCTGAAATGGAAAGGAGACCTCAAAAACTAGGTTGGATTTCTAAACCAACGGGAGAAGACACGGAATCTCATTTTCAAGGGCAGAGGGCCAGCCAGATATTCCTAATGGCATTGTTAAAGGAGGGCAGAATGAGGAAAGATGGGGTAATGATGGGCAATAGAGAAAATCCTGACATAAAGAGGATACAGGGTAAAGTTAAATGGCTGGAAAGAGGTAAGGATAAAGGGAGAATAGTAAAATTACTACAAATGGATAAGAGCCATTTGGAATTGATGTGATTGCAATAGTTACACTCGACACAACAAGTAGGAGGGGCTCAATAAACCTTGTTCATTTTTAGTTCTTGAAGCACTTCTTGTATCCAGTTATGATGTGCCACTAACGGTCATTCTGAAGAATGTGGGGCACTCAAGGTGCACCTTGCAAGGTGGGTGCCAGGCAAGCAAGGTTGCTGCTGAAACATCCCAGGTAAAACAAGAGAAACTAGGTTGTGTTAATTAAACATAAGAAAAATACTTTGAAACAATTAGACCGCAAAGAATTCCAAGTATAACAGACAAAGGAAAAGGAAGAGTAAACAAAGACTCCAAGTACAAAGAACCGCTTGGTGGGACTCAGTAGAAAATGCAAATATAGTTAGTTAATCAGAGGTAAAGAGGCCTCAGTGAGCTGCATGTGAGGTGGGGCGGGGGAGGGGGCTT
>NW_006365549.1:0-779 GCF_000327345.1 Myotis davidii
CCCCGAATTCAGCACACTTCCTTTTCTCACGGCTGCTGTCTGAGGTTACACCCTCTACTCTGAGGAGCTGAAGTGACATGCCTGGTGTGGTTTCTTTTAACACTGGGACTCTATCATCCTCGGTCATCATAGCTAGAGAAGAGAGTCAGAATTTCTTGGATGGGAAAGAGGTTGAAGAGAATCAAAGAATCACAGATGATTTGACTAAAAATCGCCACAAATGTAAGTGGTTATGGAATTGTTAAATTATCAGAAACCCAAGTATCATGCGGGTTTGCTAGTAGTATCCCTCCCTCACCCCCTTTCCCAAAGAGAGGAATAATGCCACCTGCTTATTGCTGATTACACAGCTGATTTCTAAGTCTCTCAGCTTTCTGCATTGTATTGAGATTAGTTCTGATCTCCATATGTTGATTTGCTTAAGTTCTCTTTTTACTCCTGGCATGTACTTTTTATTCGTTTTACCCCTACCATTACTGTTCAGTTGGCTGGCTTGGTTTAAGTCTCTGAAATAAAGCTTTCCCATTGTTCTCCAGAGTACTTTTGTTTGTTCTTTCTGATTTATGTGAATCACACACATATTTATAACCATCTGAAATTAACTGACTCATTTTTGCTTGTTTATTTTCTAGTATTTTGCCCTGGTACTACTCAATACTATTTCCTCGCTGACAAGAACATTGGTAGCTATACAGTAAATAAGTTTTAAGCAAAAAAATTGCCAAGCATATTTCCTATATCTGCAATTATTCTAAGCACTGTACAGCCACTGATTTAAT
>NW_006365550.1:0-779 GCF_000327345.1 Myotis davidii
TCCGTCCTCACCTTTGGGAACTCCTGGACTACTGGGGCTGGACCCCGGCAATAAACAATATGAATTTTCAAATTTTAGGTCCAACTGATAGAGGGCATGGGGTATTTCATTATGGTTACTGAAAAGAATATATCTATCAATTCTGAAATACAAAAAGAAAGAAGTTTGGAAAGGGAAATTGGGAAAAAGCAGAAGACAGGTTGGTAAATGGAGGTGACTGGCAGGACCAATTTCTTTATTTTACATAGTGAGGAATCAAGAAAAACTACCTATAGTAGATAAAACAAAAAATGAAGGTGAAAATATATATTGCTGCTGGCTGAAAAGGTAACTTACATTAGAATGAATGGAAGGGTAGTGATATAAAGGAAGTAAACTCTCACCTATCATAGCATATTTTAGAGTGATAATGTCTAAAATTGACCAATTAAATAAAGCATAGTATAATCATATTAGAATAATTGAAAGTGGTCCCTCTTAGCACCTAGTCTCAACTGGAGTTTCATGAGAGAATTAAGTCCTGATGTCCTAAGGCATGCTGTGTAAGTCATGAATTAACTTCTCTCCTGTAAAGCTGGCATGGTACTAGCCATGTGAGAAATAAGTCTCTCGGGTCATTTTCTGGTTTTGTAGTTCCGATGAGGAACTCATAAAGGCTGCTAGAAACTGATCAGGAAGTATCAGGGGACTATTGCTTTTCATTCCAAGTTCTATGGTGTTTGATATTTTTTAACCATATGTCTCTTTTCTTTCATACACATAAAGACATTTTTAAAAAA
>NW_006365551.1:0-780 GCF_000327345.1 Myotis davidii
AAAAAAAACCTGTCACAGATGAAGAATAGGACAATGAACATGAGGGAAGCCCAGTGAGAAAGGGGTTCTGTTCTATGTGCCACATAACCCATGCTCCCAGCTTAGAAAGTGATCCAACATCCTTATATCTTTTTGTTATTGTTTAAAAGATATAACCATACAGGTACCGCACTGACTAAGATGACTATAGTCACAATGATAGACAATGGAAGTGTTAGCCAGGATGCAGAGGCACTGGAGCCCCCATCCGCTGCTCTGAGAGTCTAAGACAGAGCACACAGCCTCTCTGTCACACAGTTCCAAAAAGTTAAGCATAGATTTACCCTGTGACTCAACAATTCCACTTCTGGGAATACACTCAGAGAATTAAAAACTGTGCACGTGCTAAAACCTTTACATGCAAGTTCGTGGAAGCATTCCTCACAATAGCCAAAGAGTGGGAACAATCCAAATGTCTGTCAACTAACGGGTGGATAAACGGACTGTGATACAGCCACACAATGCCGTATTATTCAGCCCTAACAGGGAACAAAGCACTCACCTCAGAAACATCATGATAAGTGAAAGAAACAGACACAAAAGGCCACATGTTGTATGATTTGATTTACATGAAGTGTTCAGAATACGCAAATCCATAGAGACATAAAGTAGATTAATGGCTGCTAGGGGCTGGAGAAGATGAGGGTGCCCTCCGCCCAAAGTCAAATCATCTTCTCTCACCATATATTAGGCCCCCCCTTCACTCCCACCCGCCGACCCCCTTCCCTCTGGCAACCACCA
>NW_006365552.1:0-780 GCF_000327345.1 Myotis davidii
TAAGGGAGCTTAATGGTCCAGATATGGTAATTTCCCAAATTCTCTCACTGTATATCATAAAGATCGCCAAAAAGTAAGTTCTCAAAAAATATTTACTATTATAAATATCCCTAGTTCATTGAAAATAGTTACTTAGAAGAGAAAATAGCTCCTTTAAGGATGAAGATGGAAGGGATAAGATTCAAACTCAGCTCTGGTTCTTTCAAGGCTAGGTACTTTCAACTAACTCACAAATATTCACAATCAATAGCAAATATAAATGGATTCCAAACCTAGACCAACCTGGATTTGTGCTTTTATCTATTAAGTATGATCAATCTATACACAAATTATTTAAATGAGCTTCTAGCAACCACTGATTGATTTAGTCAATGTCAATCCATATCACTCAAGATCCTATATTTATGATTTTTCTTAAATAGTTCAATTGACCCTACTGTTTCTACTATGTATAATTTGTGCTAACAACTTGGGAATTCTCTTTTATTTTTAGCCATTACAACTATCATTCCCAAATAATGTGAATGCATTTCCAATAATCAGTTTAATTTTCATTTTTAAAATAATTAAAATGATTATGTAAGTTAGTATAATGGTTGATATAGTCTTTCCTATTTTCCCATTTAATTAAAATCAAGAGAATTTTTGACAGTATATTCTACCAACCACTCCATCGCAAAGATGGATAGACTTACTACATATAAGATAGTTACATAATCTAGACCCTATGATAGAAATCTTTTTTTTAATGTTTTTATTTATTTCAGAGAAGAAGGGAGA
>NW_006365553.1:0-780 GCF_000327345.1 Myotis davidii
TTGTCTCACTTAATCCCCTCTGTGCTGCAGAGCTGTCAGTGGTCTACTTTATAGGTACAGCCTAGGAAGCAGCTTGCCCAGTACAGAAACAGTGAGTGGACTAGCCCAGCAGGCCTGGCCGAAATCAGTCTGGGCAGGACCCTGCTCTGCAGCCTCCACGGAGATGTAGCCTCATAGCACTCCTAGTTGAAGCGGATTATACAGGAGCTGGGCAGGGGTATTTGCAGCAAGCAGCCTTATTTCTCATCTCTGAATCACAGAGATACAGACAACATGAATTATTTAAGATGTTAAAAGGGACTACATTTTCTTCTTTTTGAGAGTAAACAAATCAACCCAGAAAAGTGATATCAGCTATCAAAGGCCACATACATGGAGAAGTATGTGCATGTTTATATTGCATGCTAATGTGTAGGGCTGTAGAAGTCTCACAGTTGTTGCATTTGAGCTATATTTGTGGCCTCATAAGAAAAATATTTTTGCATGCCTGACCTCCGCCATCTTCCCAGCCGCTCTCCAGAGTAGGCAGGGCATTTGTTACTATTCCTAAACATAGGCTTTTTCCCGCTACTATTCAAGACTAACCCAAAGTTGGATAGAGGGTAAGATGAGTAAGGAATATAGCAAAGAAACCTGTGATTGTATTGTAAAAGTTTTCTTTTTAAACAACTTACAGAGTTACCAAAGCAGATACCTTCCAATTTTGCTTAGTTTCCTAGTACTGCCTAAGACTTAAAGAAAGTGAGGAAATGGCCCTAGCTAGTTTGGCTCAGTGGATAG
>NW_006365554.1:0-780 GCF_000327345.1 Myotis davidii
GTCACTGGAGCCCGCCCCGCTCCAGATGAAGTGTGACCACTGCACACGGAAGGAATGTAGTAAAAAATAAAAACCAATGACCAGGTGACCAGAGGGGTGACCGAACCCCAGGCGCACCATGTGGACTTACATAGCGCCAGGCACTTGAATGTGAGCAGACAGAAGGAAACAAGACCTTCAAGACCTGTCCATGTCCCAAGGTGTGTTTGCATTTAAAACCAAGTGGGGTGATGTCAGAATTACCCAAGCACCCCCCACTCCCTTCACGTGCCCAGATACCTAGGGTCCCCTGACAGCTGGGCTGAGCTCTGCTCAATGCTCCCCTGCCCAATGCAGTGACAACAGGCAACTCCGCGCCAAGCCCGAGCAGGACCCGTGGCCAGGCTCCTGAAAACCACCCATGAAGGCGTCGGTCCCGCCCCAAGCTCCAGGCAAACGGACCCACCTCTCGGCCGACCAGCATGGAGTCTAGGTGGCGGCAAAGGCTTTGAGAGGAGATAGCTCCAGGGCGTGTACCCGGCCTCTAGTAGATAATAAAACAAACAATTAAAACAAGCAGTAATGGTTATTATTGAATTCCAAAGGAAAATGGCAACCTTCCGTTTGAAGGATAAGCACGGAGGAATAATTATGTGAAAATATGGGTATGTTGGATTGGGATGATGTTCATTGGAAATTGAAGAGGAAGTTACAAGTAACAGATAAGACCATGACTAGGTACACAAACATTTAGATTATATTGACTTACCTTTGGAGACATCTGTAATAGTATCAAAATAA
>NW_006365555.1:0-780 GCF_000327345.1 Myotis davidii
GGGCAAAAGGAGAACGCAGCCTCACATTCCAAGGCCACTCTGTGGCCAGGGGAGCCAAGGGCAGGAAGACAGGGGGAAATGACCATCAGCGTAGTCTACAAGGGCACAGGGGTGTGCCTGGCCTACTTGTCGGAGGTAGACACCTAGCAGGCAAGGCAACAAGGGACTGGGCCAAAGGACTGACAGCATCCAAAGGGAAGAACTAACCGTTTCCCCGAAGAACAACTATTATTAATACGGAGACTAGGCAGTTCTCCAAGCAAGGACCATGCATGACATAGCAACATTCTGAGCCGCATCCCTCGGTGACTGTGGTGAGGAAGTGGACAGGGCTCTGCCCTGAGATTTTGCCAGCGGCTCCAGGAAAATTGCACATATCTATGTCCTTCACCAAAAGGGCACGAGAGTGCTCATCTCCGCACATCTTTGCCATCCCAGCTTGTTATCAGCTTTTAAATTTTTTTTTCTGCCATTATCATGGAAAAAATAATTGACTGTAGTTTAACTTGGTTATTTAAGCAGTTGAGCTTCGTTTTAGATGACCTCAGATCAACTGTCTCTTCCTCAGAGAATTCTCTCCTGAGTTCACGTTATCTGTTGTAAGCTCTCAGGGACCGTGAGGTTCTCCAGCAGAGCATTTGCCCCAGGTGTCATTTTCCCCACATTCGTATCATTATATGACTAATGTTTGGTTCTATTACTTGGCTGTTAGCTGCATGAAGATAGGCACACCTGCTTATTCAGTATAACCCGCAGTACCTAGCTGGGGCACAGAGCAAA
>NW_006365556.1:0-780 GCF_000327345.1 Myotis davidii
TCAACCAACTGAGCCACACTGGCCAGGGTGACCCACATCTTTCATAAAAGCAAACAAATTCATCAGCTCTTCTTAATTATATCTTCTAAGTTTTTTAATCAATATAATGTCCATCAAGACAAATGTCTATCAAGGTTAAGGGGAAGACAGGCCAAGATACACATAATCTACGGTGGGCTAATAGAGGGCCTAAATCACACAGGTTTGGCTTGATTCTGTGAGCTTTATATTCTTGGATATAATGCTTACTACTTTTTGAACTTAATTTCCTCATCACAGAAATATGAAAAAGATCACCAATCGTTTTAAATTAGAAAACGTGTGTCAAGTACCAAGGTCAGTGCCAACACTTCTGCAAATACTCCATAATTAATCACTATTTGGCTTATTGCTATTGTTACCATGGTCTTATGATTGTCACTGAGCAGTAAATCAATACATCACTGTATCGACGGTACCCCACTAATGATGTTTGGACCTCTGATTTTCCGACTCTATGATGGTAGGAAAGCAATGCTCATTCCGTGGAAACTATACTTTGAAGTTTGATATTTTCTGGGTGAGCAATATGCAGTACAATGCTTTCTCATGAAGCTGGGCAGTGTCAGTGAGTCACAACTCCTAGTCAGGCACATGTTCATGAAAGCAAACAACTGACACTCTACAGTGTACTGTGTTGTCCGCGATTTTTGAATGTTGTGTTCTGAGCACGTTTAAGTTAGGCTAGGCCAAGCTCTGGTGTTTGGTAGGTTAGGCATATTAAATGCATTTTTGACTTGG
>NW_006365557.1:0-780 GCF_000327345.1 Myotis davidii
AAACATTTAGGTATAATTTTGATTCATTCACACCTGATCACTATTGTGTTGGTGGTGTTTTTTCTTTTTTCTTTCTTATTTGCCAATCTAAGGGAAAAGAGGTTAATATCCCTGACTATTAAATAATTTGCATGCTTTAAAAAATCTTTTAGCACACCAGTTGAAAATCACTGTCCTAAGTAAAATAAGCCATCTTGGAAATGTTGCATAATGTCTGATTGCATTTATGTGATATTCTAGAAAATGCAAAACTACAGAAATAACACAGAGATAAAGTTGTTTCCAGGGTCTCAAAACCCATAGAATTAACACCCAAAAGAGTAAACTTTAATGTTTGGTCATTTTAACAATCATTGAGGTGGTCAGGGAACTAACAACAGAGTTAAAATTGTGAGAAATGTAATCTCTCTGAAAAGGGTGGAGGAAAGGTGCTGACCTAAGTATCTTTAGAAGCTTGTGGAGACTGTAAGAGTAAAAGCAAGGGAAACTGTACTTAGATCTTACACTCTCGTTGATAACGTTGTTTCACACAGTGGTGCCAGTTAGCAATTCAGATATTTTTACACATGTACACTGGGATTGAATAACTAAGTAAATGGGTAACAGAGAAAGCTAGGCTTAACACTTTAGGAATGGGAGGTTAGAGATAAGGATTCATGTATTATTGGATTAGAGTGGGAGACATTAGTAAGAATCACATTTGTCTCTCCAAAATTAATATCTTTTAAAAATATATTTTTATTGAAATTAGAGAGAGGAAGGGAGAGGGATAGAGATATA
>NW_006365558.1:0-780 GCF_000327345.1 Myotis davidii
ATAATTTTTGGTCCTGTGTCTTTTAGATAAAATATGTATAACTCTGTAAAACAAAAATGATAGCACTGAATATTTTTCAATATATTGTATGTAATACATATACAAACTATAAATTGAAGGTAGATTAGCAGGAATAAATGAGGTTATAATGTTGGTATTTTCTGGATATTACACAATGGTCTAAAATATTAATGTTAGGTAGATTCTGAAAAGAGATCTTTCTATAAAAAATGAGATTAAATACAGAGATATATTTAAAAAGCCATTAAATAAAGAAAATGGAAGTTGAAAAAATAAAAAATAATTTAAATAATCCAAAAATGTCAGGAGAAGGAAACAAATCCATAATGCAAAGAGGACAGATGATATAATTATTCATAATAATAATAAAACAATAGGTAAGTCCTGACATGTAATAATTACATGAAATATTAAAGGTCTAAAAACTTAAAAAGTTGAATTTTAAGGCTAAGATAACTTTCTATATTTTTACCATAATACCCATTTCTCTCTAGGAATGGTATATTTTCATGAGTCTGTAGTGATTCAAGAATTTAGCATTTTCATTTTTGCTCTGCTTTTTAAACTATCCTATTTTTTTGACTATTGTCAAATTAAATTTTATAATATGCGTTGCTCCATGTAGAACTGGAAAATGTATAGTCTTACTGAAAATGAGGGAATTTCCAACAATTTTTTTCTGTTGTTTCTAGTAATTTTTTTTAACCTTGGTAATACTTTCTTCATACTTATTTTTGTTTTCTCTTTTTTATCTTTCTT
>NW_006365559.1:0-780 GCF_000327345.1 Myotis davidii
CTATCCACTGATCCAAACCAGCTAGGGCTGGTGTTGCTTTTAATAGAAAACTCTTTATTGCTCAATCAAGATATTTATGGTGTTGGTTTCTAGTCATCGCTATGTGCACAAAATAAATATAACTAACAGAAAGCATGCATAGAGAGTCCTTATAAACAAGTATATAGCAAAACCAAACTGAAATGTCGGATGTGACAACTGAGTTATGTATAAGCCTATTCAATTTGGAGGAAATAACATTGAAAGCTTAAATGTCCAATTATAAAAGATTAAATAAATGATGGTTATGCACATACATTCGATTACTATGTAACCATTATAAAGAATGCAGTCACTCTATATTTAGTCATTTGGAAATCTTAAGTTGAAAAAGTAAGGTACATGATAGTGTATGCATATAGAAGAGGGGAGGGAAAGTACATATATCTGCTTATATCTGCATAAAATATCTCAGGAAGAATACACAAGAAACTGCTAACACTGTTATTGGGGAGGGGAATAAACTGGCGTAGGACCGCATTGTATATACTTTGATCCTTTTGAATTTTGAACCATGTAAATGTATTACCTATTCAAAAAATAACATTAATTTAACAATGCTTGAGAATTATTAAAATTCCATACAGGTGTCTTTCTGACACGTTTTGCCTGTAAGGATAACAAACACATACATTTTATTCAAACTAATGTATATTAAAGAGAAAAATGGGAATCGGGTGAAATTATACTCAAAGACACTAGGCAAAACATTTTATGAGAAAAAGATATACTAAAAAAAAA
>NW_006365560.1:0-780 GCF_000327345.1 Myotis davidii
GGTAAGTATTATATCAGACTTCTCTTCAGAAACCAGCAAGCAAGAAGAGAGTGAAGTGAAATATTTAAAGTGTCAAAAGAAATAAACCGACCAACCTGGAATTCTGTATCTAGTGAATTATCCATCAAAAATAGAGAAACAGATTTTCTCAAACAAATAGAAATTAAAGAAATGTGTCTCCAGTAGACTTACCTTGCAAGAATTGAAGTTTAAAGTTCTTCTTCATAAAGAGGGAACATAGTATAGGATATTTTTGTGGATATTGACAAACTAATTCTAAAGTATATATGGAAAGGTAAAACACCTGCAATAGCCAACACAATACTGAAGATCAGAGTTAGAGAACTGACACTACCCAATTACAAGACTTACCATAAAGCTGTAATACTCAAGATAGCATGGCACTGGCAAAACAATAGATCAGTAGTACAGAATAGAGAATGCAAAATGGTGCCTCCTCTTTGGAGGAATGTTTGCAGTTTCATAAGAAGCCAAACATAGTCTCATTACATGTTCCAAAGGAGTTGAAAACTATGTCCACATAAAAGCTGCATAGGAATGTTTATAACAACTTTCACAAACTGGAAGCAAGCAAGATACCCTTCAATAGGAGAATGGATAAACTGTGGAACATCTACACAATGCAATACTATGCAGCCACAAAAAGAAATGAGCTGTCAAACTACAAAAAAAGACATGGAGGAACCTTATATGCATGTCACCAATCTGAAAAAGCTACATATGGTATGAGTCCAACTGTATGACATTCTGGAAAAGGCA
>NW_006365561.1:0-780 GCF_000327345.1 Myotis davidii
AAAAAAATCGTATTTAATGGGAAAAGACTGAAGTATTTTCCTGTAATATAAAAAATGAGGCAATGATGCCAACTCTTGCTACTATTACTCAACATAGTATCGGAAATTCTAGTCAGACCAATCAATCAAACAAACAAAAAAGAATAAAGGCATACAGAATGGAAAAGAAGAATTAAAATTATCCATGTCCACAGGTAAGATGATCATATATATAGAAAAACCTAATAATTCTGCACACCAACATCAACTGTTAGAACCAAGAAGCAAACCCAGCAAAGTAGATAGATATAAAATCAGCATCTGCAGTTATATCCTGTAGACTAACAATGACTATTCTGAAAAGGAAAATAAGGAAATGACCCCATTTACTTTAGCATCTAAAAGAATAAAATACTTAGGAATAGACTTCACCATATACAAAAAACTAACTCAAAATCGATTAAAGGCATAAATATAAGACCTAAAACTATTAAAATTCTGAAAACGGGGAAAGCTTCTGGAGCTTGGAATTTGTGATGATTCTGTTGATATTACAGCAAAAGAACAGATAACAAAATAAAGAAGACAAATGGGACTGCATAAAACATAAAAACGTCCACATTAAAAAAGAAAAACACCCAAAAATGGTTGAACTGGACACTTAACAATGGTTATTATATGGAAAATATAATGTTTTTTTTTAACTATAATGAAAATAACAAAATTTCTGCTATGTATAGCTATTGCTGTGTAGCAAAGTAAAGCATCAATGAATCTTGAGAATAATGAAGTGATAATTAT
>NW_006365562.1:0-780 GCF_000327345.1 Myotis davidii
AAAAAATTATCAGAAGCAAATATAAAAATTTTTCAGTCAAATGCTCTACCCCTGAGCTATACCCTCAAAGCTAAACATTTTGGATCTGAAACTCTTTATTTTGCATATATAAGGGGAGAAAATAAGGCATTTGTACGGATTGACAGCTGTTGCTTTAACAATTTAAGTCAGCTGAACATTAGCTAAGAAATGAGAAAATATAATATTTTAGGACAAAACAATGAAAATTACTGAAAAATTATTCAGCAAAGTAGTTAATCTTGTCAGTATAATATTTACCATCATTTTGTGTTTGGCAGCGGAAATTTGGAGAACATAGAAAACATTTCATAAGTACATTGATTCCTTTATGTGCAAAAATGTTTGCAAACAATTAAGAACATGAACAAACATAGTTATAAGAGCAAATACATAAACAAAATTATTTACATGTTTGTTGGATGGATGCCAAAGAAAAAGAAAAGACTTAGCATTGCTTCAGAAGTCAGTAGAGATAAAAATTCCCAAATGAAATATTTATATGCTTGGTTATAGTACCACTTACTAAAGTCGTTAAAGTGCCTTTCTGTTGTATGTCTAAGTCTGCTTTGGTGCACAGGGCCGGGTACCTATGGACAGCTATATACAGTACATGTCATTTATGGACACCCCTAAATTTAATAGAGCTTTCATTTAGGATAGCATGAAAACAATTATCTCTATGAAATCATGCATCCTAGTAACTTTATATTCTATATGTATTAAAAATATTGCCAGAACCGGTTTAGCTCAGTGGATAAA
>NW_006365563.1:0-780 GCF_000327345.1 Myotis davidii
AGCTAACCTCACCACTTGTTCACAAGAAAATTGGGGGCAGAAGAGAAATAAATCATCCCTCTTGGTGCAGACCTGGAAAAGCAGAACTTCAGCCACTGGCGGTGGGGAAGAAACAGT
The DNA here is from genome assembly GCF_000327345.1 of Myotis davidii. Taxonomy (NCBI): domain Eukaryota; kingdom Metazoa; phylum Chordata; class Mammalia; order Chiroptera; family Vespertilionidae; genus Myotis; species Myotis davidii. The sequence continues at coordinate 118 of NW_006365563.1, forward strand.
TCTAACCATATTCTTCACCCCTTTCTACCCTACAGCCTTAACCCACAAGGCAGCAAACTCTGTCACACTAAATGCAGAAGGGTAAGAACTATTGTGAGAAAAATATAAAAAACACTTCTACTCCTTGCAAAGAGCAACAAACCCTCTTTGCACCAGATAATTGGAGGTATCCAAACACTGTACACATACAGAATAAATAAAAAACAAACCATTGTCAAGACACGACACAGGCTTTGGGTATCATTTAGGCAGAATGAAAACAGAAAGCATTCTGTTCTCCTCATCCTACCCCAAATGCCTAGCAAACACCAGGAAACATACAACAGTAGTCTGCCACTAATGGCAAGGAAAGAAAATAAAGAGAAAATCTAAAAGCAGGCTCACAGGCAAAGACTAACGCCAAGAAATAAAATGAGAAAATTAAGTAAAACTCTCAAGCAACCAGCCCTTAAGCAAAGCACAAGATAAAGCCAAGAATTTAAAGCTAATGGTTAACTGAGTACACTTATAGAAACAACCAAATACATAACAAGAAAATGTCTCCATCTAAAAGGCATCTAAATTGGAAAAGGAGAAGTAAAAATGGCATCATTTGCAGATGCCTTTATTTTTTATTCTTGTCTGATTGCCATGGCTAAGACTTCCAGTACTATGTTGAATAAG
>NW_006365564.1:0-780 GCF_000327345.1 Myotis davidii
AAAAAAATTAAATAAAGAATGTAAATAGTGCCTAACAGACAGTAAACATTGTGTTAGTGTTTGTCCCTATTATAAGTTGGATGATACTACAGGAGCACTAATAAATTTTTAAGAAGGTGGACTCTCTCTCCCTTAACTTGGCATTCTACCAAATAACAACTAACATCAACTAGCCCTGCCACCCTATAATTCAAATGTATTAAACTTTATCATGGCTTGTTCTTCATATAATCACCACACTCTTCTTTTGCCATTTTGTATTTGCCTATAAGAGCAAAGCTTTTCTCTAGCAGCGTTCCTTCATCCTTGCTGTGGCTGCTCGGCACACACAGTGTCTCCAGGTAGTTGTAGTCTGTTTCCAACCAATTGCAGCCATTTCTTTATATATTCTTTGACACCGAATAAGACAATGATTCCAGCAGACAATAATGAAGTGAGAGAAGAAAATGCTTGGAAACATGGAAGGGAGAATTGCGTTTCCGTTGATTTTCTTAATGTACTAAGATGAAAGCTCTTTCATCTCATTTCCCCACTTTCTGATCCTTCCTTTCAAGTAGGTCAGCCTCAGATTCTCTCTTTCCCAGGCACGTCATCTGAGTCTTGAGTGCAGTGTAATATGCTATGCATCACATACCATGGTGCTTTCAAGAGGAACATACTTAATAAATATAGCAAATGAAACTCTGAACTTCTGAGCATGTTTCAAGGAAACAATATATTTCAGAGTAAGTTGACAGTTTTCCAACTTTTTTAAAAAAGATCGTTATTGTTCCAGCCAAG
>NW_006365565.1:0-780 GCF_000327345.1 Myotis davidii
CCCTTACACAGCACAGGTAGTTCTGGGGGCAGAAGACACAGCCGGAGGGGCATGAGGACTACGCCACGCTTAGGTTCAGAGGGGTGGGGTGTCCACCAGACACTGTCCAGACACCGGACCCTCTTGTCAATAAGAGAACATTGCAGGCATAGATAAGAAACACTTAACAATTGTACTTTTAGTTGGTTTTTACAACATGCACACTCTTATGAAAGGAGACAACGTGATTCTTGTTCTTCAGAAGTTTACGATCTCTCAGAGGAGACAAACCCAGACACGGAAACGACATAAAAACGCACAAAGAAACCACAGTCCCGGCATAAATGGAGCCGTTAACACCGAAGGGCAGTGCCAGCGCTCGGGGCTGGGAGCACCGTTTCCCTTGATTTTTATCTTGTGACCTTTTCTAATGTGTTTGCCTCATTTTTATTGTTAACAATATTAATATATCACCACACATCAGCTAATTAGAATGAAGGAAGAGTGGCTCTTTGGATGAGGCCTGGGACAACACTTCCCCTCTCCCCAGTTGAGAAGAAAAATGTTGAGGACACACAGGGCGGGCGACAGTGAGTGCACTGTGTAGACCTCCTCCAGGTCATCACTCTCGGGGAGCCGCCCTCCAGGTGGCATTCTCTGAACGATGTTGAACCTGAAATCCCAAGGAGGGGACAAAAGACTGCCTGGGGAGAAGCAGGGCGGGTACCAGAGGCTCCCAACTTGGGTGAGAGTTTGCAAGGCACACACACAGGGTGCAGCCTCTATGGGAAGAGGGGTGCA
>NW_006365566.1:0-780 GCF_000327345.1 Myotis davidii
CTCTGGAGTTATGAGACAATCAACTCCTGTTGCTTTGCGCCACCCAGTTTGTGGTGATTTGTCACGGCAGCCCTAGGAAGCTAATACAGGCACTCAGAAAATTTAGAAATTGCTTTTAAAGTGACCCTAGAATCCATAGAAACAGAAAAAGGGTAGACAGGCGATATGGCTAGAAGCCTGCTCCTGACCCCTCCTTAATGAAGCACAAAAATAAATGACTGGCAGCTGAACGTCAAGGGAATCTTCCAAACTTTAAAAGTTCATGTATCCCAAGAATATGGCCTCTGTCCCAAAGCTCAAATTCTTCTGCATGCTAAATGGTCTAATGTTAGGGTCAGAGTCATAAGGCACTGTATTTACGTTTTCCTTCCTTTCTACAATCTCATCCTGTCTATCCTAATCCCATATTATTTGGGCCACTAGTTTACCATGGAAATGTTTTAGGGAACAACTAATTATTTAAAAATGTGTGTATGTGTGTGTTTCACACACCCCTTTATATAACAGAATGGTTTTAAAATAGATTTTCTAGATGTTACGTCTTCCTTTGCCTGAAAACCAACCACAGTCCTTGCGATTCAGAAATCTAGAAAAACTGCAAGTTAATAATCCTAAATTACTGAAATGCAGAAAAACCCAGAACCTCAGAATTTCAAAAACTCAAGAGTCTTAAAAAGGCGTTCTATGAAACAGCCATTGGCTCTGATTATGCAGCCCATGGATTGTGCCAGCTCCGGTAGCAAAGCCCCATAAGAAATGAAATGTGGCCCTAGCTGGTAT
>NW_006365567.1:0-780 GCF_000327345.1 Myotis davidii
GAAAAGAAAGAAATAGCAATTGAGCTATCAGCTCAAATGTGTGTATGCAGTTTTTTGGGACACCCTATATTCTTTTGCATTTGAATTCTTTTGCTCAGAAAAATGTTTTGGAGATTTATCCATGTTGCTGTGTGTAACAGTGGTTCATTTCTTTAAATTGCTGAATAGGACTGCATTTTTATAATTACATCACACTTTTCCATTCCTCTTAATGGAAATTTGGTTTGTCTCCATTCTAGGACTATTATAAGTAAAGCTGCTGTGAATATTCTTATGTATATTTTTTTGAGACACGTGTTTTCATTTTTCATGTTATACATCTATGAATAAATTGCTGGTAGGTATAAGTTTAACTTTATGAGAAAGTACTCACTGATTTCCAAGTGGTTATACCGTTTTATACTCCCATCAGCAATGCATGAGAATTCTAGTTGTTTTACATCCTCACAACTATTTGATGTTGTCAGTCTCATAAATTTTAGTTATTCTAGTGGGAACATATGGCTTTGCGTTATGATAGCTAACCACTAGCAATTTTTCTAGTAGCTCAGGCCAGACACCTCGGTGTCATCCATGATTCCTTTCTTTCTTTCACACCTCACTTCTGTTGTAGTCACAGTTCCTGTTAATTCTACCCCCAGAACATTATCATTATTCATCTACTTCTTATCACCCCACTGCCACCCTGGTCCCGGCAATCATCATTGCTTATCATTACCAGCCTTCTACCTGGTCTCCTGCTTCAGATCTAGTCCCTTGCAGTTTGTTCTTAATCCCGGA
>NW_006365568.1:0-780 GCF_000327345.1 Myotis davidii
TAAAATTAAGAGCCAGAGACATTAAAAGGTCTACTACTATAGCATTTTACTAAACATTCTGCAAAAAAATATCACAGTAAAGCTACCAAGACACATCAATAGTACTGAATTTGAATTTGGGAAATCTTGGACAAAGGATTTAGTTTCCTCCCTGAATAAAATTAACATATCTACTGACAAAGAAAAATAAACCCAAGGAAGTAAATAGATGTTAATAATGATGAAAAGGATATGCTTGTCAAAACATGGTCTCTAATGATTATTTTACACAATTACCATCACTTTGATACCCTTTAACTAATGATTTCTCATCATCTCTTCAAATAAGACCATGAAGTTCAATATAATAGATCAGACAATTAGTGCATCTAAACTAAAACCTGCATGTGGTAGGTGCCAGTGGGCTGTTTGAGGGAAAGGCTAAACAAATTATCCCTATGTACGGCTCTACACAGCGTGTGATACTTTTCCCGACTTAAAAAGATGATAGGCGAATGCCTAGCAGTTCTAATTACTGTTTTAATTATCTTATCTTTGATACTAAGACACAGTAGCCACAGTAACCATTCAAAGACAGAGCAAAATAGATATGCTTCATAATCACAAGTCTGCATACTTTGCTACCAATATTTAAGATTTCTCTCTTATACACGTATATGTTTTAAAAATTTTGCTTGGAACACAAAGAAAAACAGCTACAGTCACCATAAACTAATGAAGATGTTGGTGAACAACCAATTCAAAGGTTTTTTTTGTTTTACTTAGCCTCCTGAATAACAG
>NW_006365569.1:0-780 GCF_000327345.1 Myotis davidii
GTCCAAGAATATTTATTGCAGCTTTTTATATAATAACAAAAAGCTGAAAATCTGTGAATATCTCAATAGGACAATGACTACTAAGAGTACTAAGAGAAACATAGGTTATCTATCTATCTACCTACGTATCTATCATCTATCAGCAGAGACAGATGGACAGACTTGGACTTGGCCCATGACATGTTAACATGTTAAGTGAAAAGGGTAAACTACAAAATAATATTCTACAATTATCCCATCTTTTGAAAAATAAACCAACGTACAGAGAAGTGTTAATGTTTATGCAGGGTTGAGTAAGCAGAATTAAAGTGAATGAAAGACTGTATCCAATTGGGCAAAAGTTACAGCAGAAAGATAGAGGTGGGAAGTGACCGGGGGCCTGCCCCACCAGTCCCTACCCACATCGTCTCCAGGATCGTCTTTCTATGTGGACTAAATTATATTACCTTTCAACCTACAGTGAAATAATAGTCCTAAAAATAATTTCTTGTTTCAGTGAAAAAAAAATCAAGGCTTCAGAGGCTCCTGTAGTCCTTGTTACTAAGAAGCTGCATGAGGTTCGTAATTTAAATAACAGAAGTCAAGCGTTTAGAAGTGAAACGTAAGCCGGTGGCAGAACGTCCCCTTTCCACAGTGGGTCCCGCTCCGTGATGTAGCTCATGTGAGTGACACCAGCTGGGCCATGTCAGCCCCTCAGCCCCCCTCTGCACTAAAGGCTGTCCCCTTTCTCCCAGGCATGCTACAGGAATACAGGGTTTGGCCTTAATCAAGAAAAAAAAA
>NW_006365570.1:0-780 GCF_000327345.1 Myotis davidii
GGAGGGGTGTTAATCCCCTTGGAGGGACAATGCAGTGATTTCTTAGGATGTGAAGTTGTAGCTTCCTGGTGAAGCAAACAGGCCTAATGTCTAAACTCCCCTTTGCTTCCTCCCCTTCATTAATACCTAGCTAACTATGGTAACAATATATCCTTCTCTTTTTGACTACAACTGATTTTAAGGATCCATCAAATTAAATTGGGCCTAACCTATTAATCCAGGATAATCTCTCCATTTTAAGGTTCTTCATTTAATTACATAAAATATTTTGTAATGTACCTTAACATATTCACAAATCCTGGAGATTGTGGTATAGACATCTTTGGGAGCAGGGTGCGCATTATTCTGCCTATCAAAAATGATATTGATGCAGATAAATTTTAACCTAAGATCCTGGGTTTTAAATGGATCTAATTATATTTATTACTAAATTGTTCAATTTGTGATTACCAACATAAAAATATTCATATTTTATAAAGATTTTAAATCTTTAGTAAGCATTAATGATTTTATGACTAAATTGGGATGCTTAATTAGAATACCCATTCTTCAAGCATCATTGCTTATATGCTCATTCTGTCCCACCAAAGATTAACTCTATTTAACCTTAGAATCTGATAGCTTCAAACCATTCCCCTCAGTGAAATTAGGAGGTCTACTGTAACAAACACCTGAAATTTGAATTAGTCATGCAAGATATCCCTCTTTCCATTTTGACTGTCTTTTCAACTATTCAAAATAATTCTTATAGGAGAACCAAGATGGCAGCATAGGTAAACA
>NW_006365571.1:0-780 GCF_000327345.1 Myotis davidii
TTTTATCATAATATGAGTTTTTATGTCTTTGTACCATTCACAGTTTTGTTTTTAATCCACTGGTTTGGAAATAGAACTTCAGCAAACAGTTTCAGGACCAATTCTCATGCAGTATTTACTTTATGCAACAGGTCAAGTAACATTTAATAGTGTAACAGACTGCACTCGTAAATGAATCATAAACACTTTTTACTTCTGTAATATATTTACATAACTATTAAAGAATTGATAAAAAATAGCAACAACCAAAATCACTTACAGATAAAGATGCAAAAGTTTTCCACAAGATACTAGTAAACTAAACTAATAGCATATTAAGTAGACTTCACATTATGACCAACTGTGATTTATCCCTGGAATGAAAGGGTGGTTAAACAGAAGAAAATCATTCAATGTGGCATATACCACATAATAGAATAAGAAAAAAACCCTACCCCACATGATTATCTCCATTGATGCAGAAAAGACATCTGACAAAATCCAACACCCTTTCATGATTTAAATAAAAAGATGCAGACAACTAGAAATGGAAGGAAACTTCCTCAGCATGATAAAGAGAACTTATGAGAATTCCATAGCTAACATATTACTCAATGGTGAAAAACTGAAAGGTTTCCCCTTAAAACCAGGATCAAGACCACAGCAGTTCAACATTGTCCTAAAGTTCTAGCCAAAGCAGTTAAACAAGAAAAAAAAATAAAAGGCATACAAATTAGAAAGGAATAAATGAAAATATCTGTTTTCAGATATCATCTATATATATAAAAGGCTAATATGCAA
>NW_006365572.1:0-780 GCF_000327345.1 Myotis davidii
TTTAAAGGGCCAGAAGGTTGAGGACCACTGGTTAACCAAATATCTAACCATCTAGTTGAAACATAAAATTAACCAGCCCCAGTCCACTGCTTGTCAACTTGATACCTATGCACATCTCCTTAAATTATAATTAATCACCAAATAAAGAAAATACCAAGATCATAATTCATCCTAACATGAGGAATTATGATCTTGGCCCCTTTGTTCAAAAGCCCATTGGACAATGAGAGCAGGGCCAGGGGAAAGAGGCTGAGTGGTGTCCACAGAAAGCATCACCCTATACACTTGATTATTAAAATCATTCTCTGCCAAGGTCATCCTTTCCTGAGCATTCACATGGAACACCAATGCCTTCACATTTTTTGCCTGCTCAGAGAGATCCATCCACATACTTCTTCCCCAAATTTGCTGGTTGCCAGTTTTCCAAGCATGTTCCTTCCAAACCCCTCATAATGCAGCCAAACTATTGGCCAAAACCCATGAATCAGACTATAATAACACACCTGGCCACTTCTTCTCTGAGAAGCAGTGTTCAGAATGCTGCACATTGGGAAGATTTCCCTTCACCACTGTCGTTCAGGGGTGTCCCAGAGAGTACTACAGCTATTTACTTTTGGGCGGGGCCTGCATGTCACAAAGAACCATCTATAAACCAGGCTTGAGTTTTCTCTTCCTCGGTCAACTGATCAGAGCTTTAAACCTTAAAGAACTAGAAAAGGAAAAACTAACCAAACGGTGGCAGAAGGGGGGAAATAATAAACAATGAAACAGAGATCAATG
>NW_006365573.1:0-780 GCF_000327345.1 Myotis davidii
AAAAAAATGTAGGTTCACATGTACAGGTAAGTATATTGTGTATTTCTGTTCATTTTCTGTTCATAGAGTTGTATAATAAAACAGATGATTGCTTCAAAACTTGTATAGTTGTCTAGATTTCTGCACATAAATGTACGTTTGATGCTCCGAGTTGAAAATATTCTTCCCTGTTATTTACATTCTGGTGGGTTTTTAAAATTCTTACCTCCATCATGTAATTTTGAAGGTAATTGTGTCCAGAATTGAAAGTGCACAGAAGTAGTCTTTACGATTGTAGCATGGACTTTTAAAAAACTATTTTCAAGTCATATTGAAATTGAAACCAGAAGCTGATCCCTAGATCCGCTTTATTCCACACAGAATTATTCCTGCTTATCTTTGCTCTTATCCTTGTTACCAGACAAGGTTTAGTTGAGAAGTTACGACATGTTTACAGTGTTGGCACTTAGAGTTTTTAAAATAGAGTCCATGAAAATAAGTTATAGCTTTGCCTTGAGCTAACTAAGAAGTACTGAGGGGAAGTGAAAACCTACATCCAATGTCTTTTGAACTTGAAAGTGTTTTCTGACCCTCTGCTCATCGTAGCAGCAAAATGAAAAAGAATCAATACCTTATCTGGCTAGTATAGCGCAATAGGTTTGCTGCCTTCCCAATATCGCAGTGTCCTTGTGGGAATATAATAATAGCGGACTGTTTCATAGCACAACTCATCCTCCCAGTGTTGGTCAGTGCATCAGTTAGGAAATAATGCCACCTCAGGAATTCACTGGCATTGGGGAC
>NW_006365574.1:0-780 GCF_000327345.1 Myotis davidii
TTTTTTGCTAGAAATGTGTAACCTCAATTTAACAATACCTTCTCCTGTGGAGTTTTGAAACAAAGTGGATCTCAGAGGATTTACTCTTCAACCAAATTTAGACATTGCTTTGGACAACATTGTATTGTACCTGAGCCCTGAAAAACAGAGATATTAAGAACCCCTAAAATGTTTATGGTCAGGAAGTGACTTAATGAAAGGAACCTTCTTTTCCTATATGACGCAATACTCTCAAATCCCCCTTGTTACCTATGACTAGGCCAGACACAGATTGTTCAAATTCCCATTCTTCATAAAGATGACTTGAATGGCCTATCTCTGCTGATCAATTAAAACAAAGACTTGCTAATGGACAAACCAATTAGGCTTTTCTCCTCCCTTGACTCAAACTTGGATTCATTCTCAGCCTTAGCCAGCAAACAATCTTTCCCTCAGGGTCCCTCTGGGGTAGGGGCCAAACAAGGAAAGACATCCCCCAATCAACTGTGCCATCACAACACTCTCTCACCACACACCCTCACACCTTTCCAGCCTACTCTCCTTTACTCCTCCCAATGATAGAAGGTAAGAGTTTTCCTACCTAATCTTTGAGATGTTTGCAAATCTTTCTTTTAATTGTCTCAATCCCCCTTTACAAATGTCCCCCACACATTTACTGTAGTAATCCTTTGTAATAAAGTCTCTCGTTACCTAAGGCCATATTTGTTTTTATTTGATACTTTGCATATATAAATATTTAATTTAAAATTATAATCATAAAATGTCAGAGCTTGAAGAAGC
>NW_006365575.1:0-780 GCF_000327345.1 Myotis davidii
AAGACAGCGCTTTAAACAAAGCACTAGGATAAGATCTTGAGATCTCTCCCTGCACAATTCACAGAGAACAGGGGCTCACTACTGCTTTGCAATCAGAAGCAGTTTCAACCTCTGGAACTTGGCTTAGCTGAGAGGAATGAGTAAAACCACGGGAGTCCTCCCCTTGTCTGCTCTGCATTGCTTGTCCTCATTAAGGAAGACCTATTATCCATAGAAGAAGCAGTCTGTATTCCATCCCACAATAAGAAAAAGTACAATCATTTAGTCCCTAAAGTACAACAATATTTTTTAAATTACCCTTTGTATCCACAAAAATACGCTGTACCGTAAAAAAGTAAATTAAATTTCCATTCATGATGCACAGATGCTTTCTGGCTGACAATCTCTTAATTTTTAGTCTGTCTCATTTGATAAGGACTCCAAATCAAATGCTGTATTATTTTAAGTGCAATTGTCAGCCTTATTTTAACAACGGCTTCTCTCTATTATTTAACCTGAATCCAGGAGGTAATACGTTCTCAAATACAGAGGGAGTGGCCTGCACTCAAGGAAATAAACTAAAATCCCTTTACTTCTTCAGTTTAGATCAAACTTAGGAGGCACATTTGGCTTTAGTTCTATTTTCTATAGTTATGCTTATGACAAAATACTATAAGAAGGCAGAAATTTGGTCTTTTGCTACCTGTTTCCTTCCTTGCTTGCTTCCTTCCTTTTTCCTTTTGTCTTTCTTTCTGTTCATCCACCTGGCCACCTATATATCTGTGTATGTTTTAATCTATC
>NW_006365576.1:0-780 GCF_000327345.1 Myotis davidii
CGGATTTGGGTAGGTTAGGTGTATTAAATGTGTCTTTGCCTTACTATATTTTCAACTTCTGGGATTATCAGCTACCTAACCCAGCCCTAGGTACAAGGAACCCCTATACAGGCATTATTCAGTGCTTCACTGAAGGGGTGTTTGTCCAGGATTCTCACTCATGAAGTTTTGCCCAATCATCCTTCTCATTGTAGTGAATTTCTTTCCATGAGGTTCCCTTGTTGCCAGCATAGACTTCTTTGCCTATGGCTTTTCTGCTATGGCTCCTTCTCCTCCTTCCACTTTCTAGGAGACTCTTGTGGGCTGGTGCCTGCTTGAAGGACAGGTTTCTGTTTATCACTTCCCAGCAGCAGCCTGGAAGGTTAGCTGCCAAGCTGGATGGGGGCAGGTCACCTGCATCTCCAAAGGTTAGAGGCTAGCACAGATGGGGGATTAGCCAAGGTTAGGGAGGTTGTCATTCATGGCTGGGTCAGCCGAAGAACTCAAGTTTGAGACCAGAGTAATGAGGAGGCAAGACCTTCAGGGGAGCTGTCACAGGGCCAATGAAACCACATGTGCCTCCTGTTCTCAGAGCCTGTGGAAGGATTTCTCTCTGAGCCTAGACTTGACAGTCAGTAGTAGACAAGGCTTCAGGGTTTGATGTGTGTCTCTGGGGAGCTATATGGACAGATGTGAAAAGAGAAACCCAATCAAAGTATCTTTTTCATTCAATCATGATAAATTAGTATTGGTAATGTAAATAATATATTATGGTAGATTCTGTTTAAGTGCATGTCCTGT
>NW_006365577.1:0-780 GCF_000327345.1 Myotis davidii
AAAAAAAAATTATGCACTGAATTTTCAGGATTTTGTTGAGATTGTATTTTTCCTAAGCCAAGCCCAGAAGGAATTTTATCCTGTGGGTTTGTATAGAGGAGCAACATGCTTTTATAAATGTCAATAATGTCCTTAGAGCAAACCCTCCATCAGTCACAGAAATACCCCAGTGGAGACCCTCGCTGAAGGATGAAGTCTTCTTGCCAAAGTATGTTTCTGTAAGAGATACATACTGAAGTATTTATAGAAGAAATAATGTGAACGCTGGGATTTGTTTCAAAATTCTTCACAAAACAAACGAACAAACAAACAAACAAACATCAGTGGAGTGGATAATTGAAGCCAAAGAACAAAATATTGATAAATGTTGAAGCTGGGTGATGGGTAATTGGAGATCCATTTTACTTTGAAAGTATCTGATGAACATGTCCTTTGTCTCTTATTTTATAAGCTCCTCCTCCTCTCTCCCCAACACACCTTTACTCCTCCCACAACCATGCTACTCATGTGGTGGCAAAAAAATGGCCATTTGTCCTGTAGAATTTCCTACGTGATGGACTTGGCTGTTGCTTCCTCGTGGTGACAAAAAGTGTTACCTGAATAGAGAAATCCACTAAACTTACCTATTATCCTACCAGAGGGAGACCCAAGGCAGGAATGTTTTAATGGACACAAAAGGGAAGAGGAGGTCACCTGACCTTAGGAAAAATCACATAAAGAGGGCACAGCCCATAGGGAAGGTGAGGAGAATGGGGGCCAAAAAGGAGGAGAGAGAAAAAG
>NW_006365578.1:0-780 GCF_000327345.1 Myotis davidii
GATGGATGTTAACTAAACTTACTGTGGTAATCACTGGGTAATATATATGTATAGCAAATCATGTTGTACACCTAAAACTAATATAGTGTTATGGCTATTATATCTCAATAAAACTGGAAAAAAAGAGATTCCTGCCCCAGTTTAAATATATGTAGAAAGTGACTTGAGTTACAGTTTTACAAGTACATATCCAGGTTAATGATAGATGGAGGCCACATATAAGTTTTCCTGTATCAGCTAGAGTTCTATTTCTTCCCTCAAAGATAGGAGAAATGCTAGAAAGAACTGCTACACAGGGCTTTCTATTTAGCAAGGAAGAATGGGGGCCGATGTGTAATTGATGGAGAAGATCTTACATATTTGAGGTTGTTGGACATAGTGACATGGAATTTGAGGCTTCGGATATGAGGAAGAATTTAGTTTTGGCGTCACAGACAGACTTGGTTTCAAATCTTGGTTTTGTTGTTTATTCCCTTTGTGGCCCCAGGCAAATTACTCAAACCCTCAGAGCCTGTTTCCTTATCGTTATGATGGAATAATAGATAAAGCTCATGGATAATGAGGATTACATAGGTATATGTGTCTAAGGCTTAACACAGTCTGGTGTCAAGAAACATTCAGTAAATGCCATCTACCTTCTAGTTTAGGAAGGAAGATTTAAAAATACTCATAGGATAGGTACAATTTCAGCTAGAAAGTGGGGAGACTAAAAATGTCTAAGTGCCCACCAGCAGATAGAGTGGATTGAAAAACTGTTGTACATCTACACAATGGAATACT
>NW_006365579.1:0-780 GCF_000327345.1 Myotis davidii
CAAAACCGATGGTCCAGGAATGGGACCCTCAATTCCAGGCTTAAAGGGGAAGAGAAGAGATCCAAATCAAGATGGGTATTTAGCGCCTGTCCATTTAGATCCTGCTTTAGAGTTTCCTAGCAATTGAACCAGCCTCTAAGTATTAAGATTATAATGTCATTTTTTTCAATCCTCCTAACTGATAGCCCTGTAAGAACCCATGAATACATATGTATGACCTCAAATAGGGAGTGAAACAAACAGTTTGAGAAGAATTACTTTTACTTTCCCTTCTGAGAACAAGTGAACACCTATCTCAAAAAGCAGAGAAAGAATCACGAGTGGCATGGATGATTAAGAACATCCTTTGCCTTGGCCTTTCAGACTCAGAGATTTTTCTGGGTGAGACCATCTCCTGTCCTATTAAAAGCTGGAATGATAATTCAAAATGTTTTGCTCGACTGATTGAAAATTTACATATAAGATTCAGTATAAACCAATGTTCCTGTTTCCTCACAGGGGTATCATTTGCATCCTGAATCCTAATGACTAATTAGGACAAGAGATAGGACCATAACCACGGGTTCTGTTCACTGCCACCCCCATAATTTATTACTCTCTAATCTAAGCGTGGTTGGTAGAAGCAACAGAAACATTTAATGTTGGTTATTTATCATGTATAGCAAGTATCTTCAACTCTCTAACATGACCAGCTAAAAAGTGAAACTTTATAACATATACTTATCTAATCCTCACTCGGGGACATGCTTTTATTGATTTTAGAGAGGGAGGAAGGGGGAG
>NW_006365580.1:0-780 GCF_000327345.1 Myotis davidii
TCAAATATCAGTTTACATGAGAAAAGGGATAAGAAAGTATAGAGGGAAATGAAGATAACATTGGAAAAACATTGACTTTAGTATGTGTAATAAATAATTTTTAAAGGACCTGATAATGCATTATTTATCTTCTCACCTTTATAGTAGCCCTGGGTGTGCCGAATCCTTCAGGGAAATTTCTTTTACAGTTTGCCTTTAGCTAAACCTGTTGGGAGAGACTGAACCAAAGTAATAGGCAGCTTTAAGAGGTTCATTACCTGTCAACCTTTGATTCAAACCTTTTCAATACTAACAAAACACCAAGGGTAAGTCCTTTAGAAGTCATCTTTCTGTTGAGAGGATGGATTTCATCATGCAAGGTTAATGTGGCATGAGTGGTATTAATTTAATCCTCAGATCTTAGCTTCTATTAGAACTATTTTGCCTTTCATAATCTCTAAATTATTTATGAATGTGCACAGATTTACCATAATACTAGTCCTGTAAAGTGAAGTAATATTAACTTTGTTTTTAGTTTATTTAAATCTATTTCTTTCTCTTTGCTTGCCTTATTATTTATTTTCTCTTTGGCATTTAATTTTATGTCTTGAATACTTAATTTGGAAAGCTGGTCTTAAATTCTGACCATTTTAATTTGGTAACTGGATAGATCTTTTCTACTGTGCAAGTTTGAAATTTTTGGTTTGTGTAAGCCTAAGCTGCTCGAATGTTTCTAATCCTATTCAAAGAGCATGCTATGCTTTATATTAATGATTTTCAACCGGTGTGCCACAAGAATTT
>NW_006365581.1:0-780 GCF_000327345.1 Myotis davidii
CACTGTCCCTGAGCAGCTGGCATCAGATGTCTAAGGAAAATATATGCCCAATTTAACTTCTTTTTCTCTCTTGGGATAGAACATTTGCTAATAGTACAGTGGGACCTAGCCTCTAACATGACCTCACACATACTTTCCCCGTGTCCATAGTTGCAGGTGTGATAACCTCACCAGGGAAGGAAAATAGGTTTTATTGTTGTTACTCCTGCTGTTATTTTTTAAACATGAAAAATAAATTACACAGAGCTGCCTCCTGTCACATGCTGGCAACTCAACCTGTACTTCTCAGGACAACAAAATCTACAAACAATGCTGTCTCGGTCCTTTCTGCTACTCTGAAGACTAATGGCAAAAAATTTCCATCTCAATAGTATGAAGATTAAGAAGCAGAAACCAATTTATAAATTGGGGTTGATAGAGCCTGTAGGAGGCGCTCTCATACCCTAAACTCATCATCAACAATTACTCCAAACAGGAAGAGATGTGATTTCCATCTCCAACAGCAAGCTGGTTTTCAACTGTATTATTCCAGCGGGGAGAGGGAGGATTTTCTCCTTGCCCAGCAACCACACAGCCAATGAAAGATTTTTATAGCTCAGCTAATGAAAAACCATTACACTGTAAACTCCAAGTTTCCTCCAATGGACTTTTTGTTTACAACAGCCCCTCTGAACTTGCCCTTTCCACTATAAAACCACCTTTCTCTCTGTTGTTCTTTGGACTTGGGAGTGAATCACCACTAGACTGCAGGTTCCCAGTTGCAATTCTTTGTTGTTCCCA
>NW_006365582.1:0-780 GCF_000327345.1 Myotis davidii
TGTGCACCGGACCTCTAGTATGATATATTTGCATAGCTTGTCACTAGTTTTTGATCATTTTGGCACTTTTCTCAGGTATTTTCACATTCTCTTTAAAAATGATTATCCAAATCAGATTTAAAACTATAACAGGCATTAGGTTAATGTCAAGCTCAGGCAAATAACCATTGGTTGATCTTACTAAATCCCATTGCTCTATGCTGCCTCCCCACTCTCCTCCCAAGTGACACCTCTTCTCCTTCCCATCAACAGCCCCTCTCTACTGAGAGACTCTCATTTGCTTGTTGAAGTGCATATAACATGTGATCAACAAATAATGACTGATTAATGATTTTTTAATCTAACTTTTGGTCTATAACAGCCCCCAATTTTTTCTCCATCATTGGTTCCTTGATTATCTTGTCCATACAAATGATTTCTTTTTCTTAACCCTAATACATCACACTGCTTGCATTAATTCATTCTTCCATTGACTATTTAATAATTGCTTACTTCGTGCCAGGCACTCAATAGGTGTTGGCAAGTCAATTCAGAATTAAGACAAGGTTCTTGTCTGGAAGATAATTAAAACCTAGTCCGTAATACCTCTGTGAAGCAGCACTATAATTTTCAAGCATTTTACTTTGTGTTTCTGTTGTTTGAAGCTTCAAGAAACTGTCCTGTGTTAACATTCTTTTCAAACTGATAGCTGAGCACTGGGTAATATCCTATTGGTTGATTTGAATGCTCATTCACAGGTCTCATTTGTGAAAATGTAGTGAGCTTTACCAATATGTGCAC
>NW_006365583.1:0-780 GCF_000327345.1 Myotis davidii
GTCTCTATGGATTTGCCTACACTGGACATTTCAAGAAATCAAATAATAATGTGGACTGTTGTGTCTGGTTTCTTTCATTGAGTATAATCTTCTCAAGGTTTGTCCACGTGCAAGCATGAGTCAGTATTTCAAGCATGAGTCAGTATTTCATTTTTATGGCAAATAATATTTTATTATAGAGATTCCCCGTAATGACATTCATTCATCGGGCGATGGGCATTTGAGTTGTGGCCTCCAGCTTGCTTGTGTATGGTAAAGAACAAAAGAAACCTAGGAAGCCTGAGCCAGAGATTAATAAACACAATTATTGTTATATCTGCATTTATACCCAATTCTTGTTCACTGTGCTACTTCTGAAGGATGTTCATGGAAATGTCAGCTCTGCTAACATGAAATATGTGAATTTTTCTCCTCATACTATTAATAAGAAAAGAAGAAGAGAAACAGAATTAAGACATAATTGAGCAATTTATTCTAATAGGTGAACAGGTAGACAGATTGTGGTACACCCATCCAACAGACCACGACTCGGTAATAAAAGAAATAAATTACATGTGCCTCCATGTAATTATGCTGAGCAAAGAAAAGCCATTTTCTTCTAGAGTTTTATAATACATGACTGCATTTATAGAAAATTCTAGAAAATGCAAATTCTTCTAAAGTGACAAAGCAGATCAGTTGCCTGAAGATGAGGTTGGGAAGGAGATCTCCTTACTGGACATGAGGAAACTCTGGACGGCTATGCTCATTACCTTGATTGTGGCAATAGTTTTATGGGTT
>NW_006365584.1:0-781 GCF_000327345.1 Myotis davidii
TATATAGTTAAATTTGCTCCAATCTTTACAGTTTTTGTTTTCAAAATTATGACAGGGACACAACAAAGTCTTAATCAGGAGGATAAAAGGAAAAATAGTGACAGATTAGATAGATCAGACAAAGTTCCAAAGTGACTTTGAACAAATAACTCTGATCCTCAGTTTCTACATTTATTAAGCCCCATAGTTTCTCTCCAGCAAGATCATAATAAAAATGAAATGAAATCAGCATGTCAGCTACCTCCTACCATGCTTAGAATATGGTAAGTACTATAATCATGGTATGCTCAACAGTCACTTTTCATTATTTTCTTTTACTATATAATATTTGTTTAATAAAATCACATCCTTCTGTATTAGTTTCATTTAGAGTAATGCATAACATGGTCAAAAATAGCAACAAATAACCACCTTTGACTGATGTTAGGGAATTTATTTTTGTATTTATTTATTTATAATTAAAGTACAGTTGACATGCAATATTATATGAGTTTCAGGTGTGCAAAATAGTTATCCAACATTTATATACTTTACAAAATAATCACCAGGATTAATCTAATAATCATCTGCCATCATTCAAAGTTATGACATTACAGACTATATTCTCCATGCTGTAAATTACTTTCTCAGGACTTATTTATTTTATAACTGGAAGTTTCTACCTCTTATTCCCTATCAGCTGCTGGGCCTGACCAGCAGACACTGAGCGATGGAAGAACAGATTACTCCTACACAGGTTTCTGTGATAGAGAGGGCTAAGGGACTCTTTCACTTCAGTAGT
>NW_006365585.1:0-781 GCF_000327345.1 Myotis davidii
AATCCACATGCATATGATTTTAATTGAGCATATTATCACTTAGAAGACATTTATAGAATTCTACAATAGTAGTCTCTTGATATTTGCCTTCTGGTATGTCACTACATTGTAAATTACAGGTTAGGTGGAGACTCCTCAACTGCACTGGTTAGAGGATTTTGAAATTAAGTTTCCTTTGCACTTCCATGGGGGTTTGAAAAATACTGCAGTTTCAGCCTGGAATATATATCTGTTACAAATGTATGTGGGAAGGGAGAGATCACTTCTTGTTTTAACTTCTGACAGAATGAGACATATATAAAGTAGTTTGATATTACTTGTAATTCAAACTACATTTAGTTGCTGTCAAATGACTAGCATAGTGTAAGTTTCACATATAACTGCTGTTTTTCCTCCCAATTAGGAAACACTATTAATTATATCATTAAGAAACAATATAAAGACAAAAGGTAATTTTCAAAGTTATTCAATGTTCAAAAAAGTTATTGGAGCTTTTTTTTGTCTAGAAAAATGTGAACCTTAACTATGAGCTCAAAAAAATTGTAATAAACTAGTAAGTGATAGAGCAAGCCAAATAGCTCAAATTTCTGATAAAAACATATGGAACTATCTCTTCATGAGATCAAACGAAGCTCACAGTTTATATTACCAGTTGAATAACAAGTAACAGATACAAATATTTCCTATAATTTTTAATTGTAATAATACAATAATCATAGACTTAAAATGTACATTTTCACAAACTTAGTAAATGTGTCCAATTAACTTTTTGTTCCACACA
>NW_006365586.1:0-781 GCF_000327345.1 Myotis davidii
AAAAAAAAGTTTCCCAAAATATATCCAAAAAGATCTTTCATAAAAAAATAAAAGATACGTGTAAAAAAGATAAAAATATGCAAAAACGATACTTTTCAATTTCAAAGGAGGATAAAGAAATATACAGAAATATTCAACAGAAATTTATTTCTAAATATTTACTAAAGTTAAGTTAGGTTATCATTTTAGAAGGAGTCTAGACATGGTCTCCAAATTATTCATATCTTAATATTTTCTTGGACATACCATTTAGCATAAATGTCTTTATTCTAAATAGGACAATTTGATTTAATCTACTCAACTCTAGAGCATTCATGAACTAATTACTATTGTTTGGATATTTCACATCTTGGATTTCTTCTCCTGCTCCATTTGCCTTTGTTTAGGACCTATAAATTAATTACAAATTCACTGGATACTATTGTCAACAATTAACTTTAAAATATTACATTTGGGTCTTCTGGCAGTATTGATATTTTTAAGATTTGATGAAACTGTGTGGTGAAATTATGCACAAAAATAAGAAGGTTTTACATAACTCTGGATTACACCTATTCATATACTCCAGGTCCACCAGGAATTTACAGAAACAAAAACATGGCTTTTATTCAATAAAATTATTGGGTATCTACTACTGAAAACATACTAAAAACTTGCAATAAACCCTAAACCTTTAAACAATATAAACTCAATATTCTAGATTTGTTGAAAAAGCCTTTACATTATTTATGACGTATCATAAATGATTCTCATAATTATGAAAACATACATAGAACCAAAA
>NW_006365587.1:0-781 GCF_000327345.1 Myotis davidii
TCTATCCACTGAGCCAAACTGGCCAGGGCTACAATACAATTTTTTAAAAAGAAGAAGGAGAGGCTAGAGTCCGCATGTGTGGCCAGGACAAGTTTCTTGGCCTCTCTCAGACTCGGTTTCCTCCCCTGTAACTGTGAGTACTACCTGCTGGGGGCGGTGTGGGGGGGGGGTATGGGGGGATCATTAAGTGAGGTGCAGGGGAGAAAGCCACGGCTCCTGCCTGGAGCACCGCGGACTCAGCACCAGATTGCTTTGCTTCTGCCCGATTTAACGAATGAGCCATGGAGCTTCTATTTGGGAGCTGGTCACAATTATACTTCAGGAGGGAAGGGCCAAAGCTTTGGGAGACGAGCTGCTAGGGCGGGTGGGGAGAGCTGTTTTCTGGATCTCTCAGCCAGCTGAGAAGGGAGGGAGTGGCTGCCACAGAATTCCTGAGAACAGCTGAGACAGCTGGGAGGGGTGGGCTCCCGGCCTCCACCGGGTGCAGCTCTCTAAATAGCTATCATCTTACTGCAGAGGAGAAACAAGAATCTTGCATAGCTTTGGTTTGGCAGTCTGCGATTTACAGGTTTGCAGGCATTGTTACCTGCATTATCTCCGTTGCTTTCCTAGCAAACCTGTTCGGCAGAGAGAGTGCCCACCCACCCAGAGCCTCTAGGCTTGTCAAAGGGAAGGCAGGGCTGGACGGGCACTGGCCTTCCCACCGCGCCCACTGCCCCTGCAATGGAACATTCAGGGCCAAGACTACAACTAGACACAAAACTAGTTCCTACCCAGACCA
>NW_006365588.1:0-781 GCF_000327345.1 Myotis davidii
TGAATGAATGAATGAATGAATGATTGAATGAATACATGGTTTCTCAAAACTGTGTTTTTGTCTTGGAAGCAGCACAAAATAGTTAACTCTTGGAATACAGGAGTGGCAGCAAGTGAAGACAAGAATTAAGTTGCTGCCACGAACTTCCAGCTTCCCAAGATTCTAACAATCTCCGCAGAGACAAGGAGCCCCCACACAACCCCAACTCCTTACATTTCTGCCTAAATACCCACATATGATATGGGGTCTCCGATAACTACTTTTAATGAAAATAGTTAGAGTGAAATACATTTTGTTCTCTCTGACAAAATGTGATACTTACAAACAGCAACCTAAGCCAAATTTCCCTCATTTCAAAATAAATAATAGGCAAACAAAGCGAATAAATAATAAGTAAATAAAGCTCCCAATAGGAGACCTACCTATTCCACCTTCTTGGTGTATTTATCATGGAGAAATCCACCCTAAGCAGGGCTTACATGATGCAATTCAACATTCACATAGCGCTTTAGAATCTACGGGGAGCTTTCCCATCGATGACCTCGCATCAAAACTCTGCTGTGAGGCAGACATATGTTTACCCAATTTACTGATGAGACTAAGACTCAGATAAATAGATTGAGCAACTCCCCTAAGATCATACCAGTTCCCACATAGTACAGGCAGGACAGAAGTCCTATTTGCCCACATCTCTATTCAACTGTACAACTGGGAGCTGTTGCTACCAGGTCTGTCTAAAGCAGCGGTTCCAACCAGTGGTCCATGGACCACTGGTGGTCCG
>NW_006365589.1:0-781 GCF_000327345.1 Myotis davidii
AAAACAAAAAGGTGGAAACGATGAATTAGGTAGAAGTTGAAACTGAACATTTAGGGCATCTCAACAAGCACCAAATCAATTATATCACTTTTTCTATCCTTCACCAAAAAACCATCTGGGACTGTCATGTAGCCTCAGCCCCTCAGCACTGTCAAGAAGGAGTTGTCTAGGTTGTCAGGAACACATGCCTTATACCCCTTGTACAACACTTGTGTGAGGAAGGCAACTTATACAACAATGGGTAAAATTATATAGTGTTCAGGAAGTTCATAGTATGAATAGCTCCAGGATAATGTAAATGTTTATAAAGCACAGTCAGCAGTTAGTGATTTCACACCTCCTTCCACCTAACACCTAATTTATTTTTTTCCTTGAAAGAGAAGTTATATTACATTTTCAATGTGAGAATATTTTATGGCACTAGAATATTTTTTGGTCTTTTCCGATTTTAATATTCTTACCTTTGTCTCTGGTTGCTTCTCTTTCACCTATCACAGATCTGTAAAAATGCAAAAGCACTACAATCCTTTTCATTTTCCTTTATTTAAGGGGTATGGAGGATTATGGAGGGGACCCACAATAATTTTAAATAATGGAAATGATATTTTGGGTATTAGTAATTAGACTTATTACAGCTTAATTTAATCCATGTATCTGAGTACTCTCAAAGTTTCATTCAGTTGACTAATCACTATACATGAGCTAAATAAGCATAAAGTATATAGCTCCTGGCCTCATAGAGCTTACCAGCTAGCCTGATGGCATCCTATATAATAAAGAG
>NW_006365590.1:0-781 GCF_000327345.1 Myotis davidii
GGTTAGGGCTATAGATTGCCTCTTCTTGCTACTTGTGAGAGCCAGGGATGTGAATTGCTATATCCATATAAATGTGTCTGATATAGAGAGGAGGACATGATGTGCTGGTGGAAGGCCAGTTTGGGACAGGAATGCGTAAATCCTGACAGATGATTCAATGATGAGCAGACGTTAAGTAGAGGAATGTTTCAGCAGGTCAAAGAAGGAAATCAGGAAGAAATGAGTGAAGAAGGGAAAGGATTAAGATGACAGAATATAGACTCACATATGGAAAGTAATCTAGATTGATCATGTAGGAAGAGGATAGGGAACAAGGAGGAGAGAGGTGTCTGGAGAGAATTTGCATGAAGTCGTGGGGTGGAGAGCAGAGAACCTGCCGGAAGGCTTTCATTCCTCACCGACCAGGGGCCAAGGGAGTGCCAGCTGGTCTATGTGAGAAGTGAAAATCTGATTTAACCTTCAAGAAAGAAAAGGGGTACTGCTGCAGCTGGATTTAACATCATCTCATTCGTTGATTTTTTCATTCCTTAAACAGATACTTACTGAATGTCTATGGTTATCAGGCACTGTGCTATGGACAAAAAAACACAAATGACATTCAGGCAAGGTGGCTGTTTATATTCTAGTGAAAGAGATAGAAAAGTGAAGAGACAATCAGAATACAGAGAGGCATATGAGCACTGCTCAGAGCAAACACGCCGAGCTAGGGAAACACACAACTAACCCAGGTTTGGGAGGTCAGGGAAGGATTTCAGAGGAGGTACATCTAAGCTGAAGGCAA
>NW_006365591.1:0-781 GCF_000327345.1 Myotis davidii
ACTTCTTAGCTAAGGACAGGTGCCCTGGATGAAACCTGGGTCAGATCAATTCTCTAGTCATAGAGAAAGGAATGAAGATCCAGCTAGGAGCTCAGAGTATTCATAATTTTCTCAAGCACAACTTCTGAACAAAGAGGGGTTGTGAATGCTGCATAATCTTCAGGTGAGCCAGGTGGAAGAGGTGAAATAGCTTCTGCACAAATACTCGCAGTGACATCAATAGGCTTGTGGGCCAAAGTAGGTTAGCAAGTGCAGTGCAGCTCCTTAAAGCCCCACTTGTTCCTGAAACTTATGAGGAATCTGGCAGAGTGTATGTTCTGACAAAAATGTTTTTATATTTAGGTAAATGGATCTAAAACCTTCTCCTTAGGTGTTGTTATGCTGAGTCAGAAAGATAAAATACTCCCTTCCCAATTAAAGCTTTTCTCCGGTGTGAACTCTATGGTGTTTAATGAGGTTAGAGCTATCATGGAAGTACTTCCCACAATCATTATACTCCTAAGGCTTTTCTCCAGTGTGAACTCTGTGGTGCTGAATTAGGGTAACTTTTTCTCTAAAGAACATCCCAGAATCACTACACTGATACGGCTTTTCTCCCATATGAATACTATGGTGTTGAGTACTGGTGAGGATTGTCACTCACAGAGAAGACTTTCACACATGAATCTCCAAAGAATGCTTTCTGTACAACAAATGCTGCTTCTAACTAAGTCAGGTGCAGGGTATATTTTACCACTGAGAAACAACACTTACACAGAAGGGCTTTCTGGCTTGCTGGAGC
>NW_006365592.1:0-781 GCF_000327345.1 Myotis davidii
TGGCTTAAAGCAAAGGGTGAAAGGAAGGTAGATCATAGAAGAGGAAGTATACATTGGTACAAAAATGAGTAAACTAGGTAGGACGGGTAAGCTGGAGAGGCTTGTGTTCTGTGCTTTACCAATGAGTGAGAGAAGAAATGAGGTTGAATTAACTCATCTCATGATTCCAAATGGAACTGTGGTGCAAAGATTTCAGTGTTGTGCACTTGAAGGCTCCAGATGTCTGTTTCTTAAAGGTTTTTGGTGCTAATAGCTGCTGTCTGGTACAGGCTGCCACTCCAGGTGGTGCCTGCAGCCAGGTCAGCACTGAGCATACAGTTCCAGACAGCAGGTGGGGAGAAGTGAAAGTGTTTGGAGAGGGTAAATCTGGCTCCAAGACCCACACCCATCTGCGTGTCACCCTGAGTGATGACCTAGGGAAGGACTTGTGCTGGTCTGCTCTTCAGCAAATGGTTATTGTGCCAGGGCAGGTTCGTTTATTGCATTAGCTGATTGGCAGCCTGGGTTATGAGGATGTGAATTATAGGACAGGTTCATTTCAGAAGACACAGAGGCTTGAGGCAGCTAGTGCAAGGTCAAACCAAGGTATTTTGGGCTCCTTTTGGTGGAAAGGGCATGGAAAATGAGATCATGGAAAGAGATTCTTTAGACAAATTCTGAAGAGAAAACTTTTTCGACTTTCACCAGGTCATAAAAGTCTGTTCACAATCACGCTTCTGTGATTTTGCAAATGCCTGTTTTTTTACGATGAATTGTGCGTAGGTGTTAGATATTTAATATT
>NW_006365593.1:0-781 GCF_000327345.1 Myotis davidii
TACCTGAGGCTTTCCCATGAGGCCTTTGCATCTTTGCGAAGACCCCCAATAAGCTTAGCAGCAGTTTAATACAGGCAACATACAAACTCTTTAGTATAATATAAATATGTAACAATAGCTTCCAACATGAAGGGATGGCCTGGGATTGTTCTTCCCCTGTGCCACACCTCCTCTGCTGTGGACAAATGCTGAGCCAGCCTCCGTTGGGGCCACGAAGAGCGTGCGCAGAAGCAGAGCAAGGGACACTGCATTTTCTCTGCTGTTCCACGGAACCTTCTGTGCAAGTAACTTATGGGGAAATATCTGCTACTTCTGAGCTACGAACTCCCAGCAGTGACGGTCCCAGTCTGCCCTTCAGGCCCTGTCCTGGCACTTGGAATGCTAAGATCGATGGCGCCCTGGCTGTCATCAAGCACCAGGCCAGTCACTCAACATGCAGCACCTTCCCTTCATCCTCCCTACAACTCTGAGGCCTTTTCAACAGATGGGGAAATCGCAGCTCCAAAGGCTATTAATAATCCAGCTCTGTTCAATCCCCGTGTGGGCAGACACGAGCTTACCCTGGTCTCCTCATGCCTATCGACGAGAATTAGCTCTGCCTAAACTCTACCTATCCAAGTGTTTCCTCCCTAGTGATTTCAAACACGGCATGGCTCCTCTGTACATTGGTTCTCCCTCAGGCCCTCCAAGTTTTTTCCTCACTTAACCCGTGAAACAAGCTCCATGACAGCAGGGACTATCTCCAGCAGTGACCCTATTTTTAGCACTTGAGGGGAAAAAA
>NW_006365594.1:0-781 GCF_000327345.1 Myotis davidii
CGGGGTCACCTCCCCAGCGGCCCTCTCTGGCCTTTGGCTTCCAGAGTCGCTCTCCTTGCTGCGGGGCAGTGAAGGGTGGGTCGGGGGCTCAGGGCTGCAGCGTCTTCCTGCCCTCCGAGCCCTCCCCTCGCACCCCTGGGCACTGCCTCCTCCCTCCAAAGGGCTGGCCCGGACCCACTCGGGAGCCTGGGGCTGGAGGGGGTGCAGGTGAAGCCATCTCCTTAGGAAAGAACTGCGAATGCGAATCTTAAAAGGTTCGAGGTCACAAGTTAGGCCTCTGGGGTCATACTATTGCACCTGGAGAGAAGAGAATGCCAGTCAATAGACGTGGAAGGAATAATGGTGTTAGATGTAATAATCATAGTAAAAGAGAAATGGTAAACTCACAGATTCCTTTCTCCTGAACCCAGGTGTCCTGATCCACTTTTTATTGCTCGGTTAAAAACGAAGAGAGCTAGGTCCCATGGAAAGCCTTTGCTTCCCTATTACCAGTATTCTGGCAGAGATTAGTCCAGAGCCAAAAGAAAAGACTTTAAAGCCATTTTAATTTCAAAGTAAGTCACTGCGGGTGAAGCTCTTTGGAGAAAGAGATGATTGGATTCGGATTTGCTGCTGATGATTTGTGGAAACTGAAGGGCGCCGCTAGAACCATGAATCTGACCTTTGAGAAACTCATCTTCCACAGCCACTGATCTGCAAGGTTTTTCTTCATCACAAATAGCTCATTTTGACCCCAAATGGGAAAGTGTACTGAAACATTCTTTACCATTCTCCTTCAAAA
>NW_006365595.1:0-781 GCF_000327345.1 Myotis davidii
ATCAATTGTTGAAAAGATGATCTTTTCTTCATTGTATAGCCTTTGCTCCTTTGTAGAAGATTAGTTAACTATATTTACTAGTATGTGGGTTTATTTCCTCTTTGTGGAAATAGCTTCTTTTTTAAACTTTCCCTTTCTTTGAAACTAACTTTTTAGAACAAAGGTCACAAATGTATTCAATTCTCTACTCTTTTCTAATTTTACCAGATGTCTCAATAGGAGAGCTTTTCTATCACCACTTTATTTCACTTTGTGCTGGTTTAGCGATCTTTGTCAGGGATATATGTTTATGTCCTCCACCTGGTAAATGAGAATCCTAGAATTTATTCACTTATTATTTCTATACTTTTCTCATTTTCTCTAATTCTTCATCCTTAGATTTATGCATTACTTGTATGTACACAAACATTTATCTTTATGTCAGTGTCAACATCTTTCAGAAGATGAGAGACCCAAACTATTTAAATTTTTTTGAAGCTAGTAGATTTAAAAAAAAACGATTAAGTTAAAATACAGTGCAAAAATCCATTATATATTTTAACTGGTTTTATTTTTGAGATATAGTTTTATATATAGAAAAAATATATTGGTAAATAATGATAAGATTTATTTCAAATATTAATTCCTATTATGATTCTCAGTTTGCTTGCCCTATGTCCTTTTTTTCTTTTACTGATATATTCTTTTTCTGAGTGAAAATGAGACCAGTGAATAACTAGATTTCCCTGACAGTAAGGGGTGAGAACTACCACGGGGATCTGACCCCAGTGCTATTGTTTTT
>NW_006365596.1:0-781 GCF_000327345.1 Myotis davidii
GTTTGTTTGTTTGTTTTTTAAACCTTTGGCAACTTATTTGACTTCCCAGTGCCTGAGAATCATAATAATGTTTATGGCACAGTTATGATAACTACATTATGACAGTGTGTAAAGAATGTAGCCCAATTCCTGGTATGTAGTAAATGATCAATAAATGAAATCTACTATTAACATTATTACCTCTGAATAACTGCTTTCATTCATAATGCTAGCTACTTCACAAACGGTTGGCATACCTTTGAGGGGAAGAACTCGGCTTCCTTCACTCATCTTTCTATCTCAAGAGTGTATCAAAGCTTGGCACTTAGTAAATATTTAATGCCTCCTGAATAATTGTTTCTGAATGAAGGGCCTATGAGTTTAAAAAGAGTCTTAAAGTATCTTGTTCTTTTATTTTCTTTTGGGAAACTGGACTATGCCTAACCTTCTCTGGAGCCTCCCTTGTGAAGAAGAGGTAGAGGAGAATAAAAAATGTAAAAGAATATTAGCCGTTTCAGATTCTGTTCCTCATGTATAATGAAAGTAAGACCCCAAGTTACTGTTCTTGCTCAAGTTCACAAACATACAGACCTACAACCAGTTCTCTATAATTCCCCTATCAGATTTTTCTATTGCATCATGCCAAGTACAAGACAGTCATTAAAGTCTCATCCAGCCCTGAGAGTCTATGATTTTAATAGGTGAGCTTTCAAAAACTCACCTATTAAATATACCCCTTCAATTGTTGAAAATTTCCACATTTTTATCTACATTCTTGAATAGTACAATTGTATCTTTTTTT
>NW_006365597.1:0-781 GCF_000327345.1 Myotis davidii
TTCTCCTTTTTACAATTTTTATAAGGTAAAACCATTTTTGTTTATATATGACATAGATTCATGTTGAGGGGAAAAGAATACTAGGTACTCCTGGTCACCTTAAGGTAGCTGCTTACATGGATTTCTGCTTTTTAAAAAACGTTTTTCCTATTGCTTTTTCTACATTTCTGAAGTTTGCTCCAAGCAAAGAATTAACCTCTGTAATGATGACTTAGTTCAATGGGCATTATATGCAAGTTCAGGGCTTTATTTAGTATCCTCTGATAACTTTTGATCAGAATTATTTTGAATTCTCAATATCTTATATAATTGTCAGTTATTGCAGTTTTCTAATTGTTCTGTTCAGTTCTGTTGGCTGCTTAAGAACATGGGAGGTCATTGAAATCTAGTTCATAGCCATTACTAAAATCTCCTCTACAACTCAGAAATTTAACTTGCCCCAGTTACAGAAACTTTGGGTGAAAGGATAGGTAGCTAGCTCATCTTTTTGCGATTAAATAAACGATATCTTTTAAAATTTGGTCTCTCTAGTATAATTTTATCCCATAATTTAAAATGAATTTCTTGGTATAATCAGTTAATAAAAGAAACTGCCAAGTCTCACGACAGTGGTTCTCAGCTTGAGAAACTTGTAAAATACATTGGTACCTGGGCCCCCAACTCATGAGAATGTCTAAGGTGTCATTCACTGGTACTAACAAACAACGCCCCAGGCACTTATAAAGTAGCGAGTGTTGAAAATATCTGCACTCTGGAAATAAGGTAAAGAGGCGGAATTTCA
>NW_006365598.1:0-781 GCF_000327345.1 Myotis davidii
GAGGCTTATCCATTGCACTCCGGATGTGCTGACTCTTGCAATTTCCCCAAATGTGGGAAACTCAACAGCATAATTTGTTGTAGTGGGGAACTGTGTTCTCACTCTCCCCTAAAAAAAGAGAGAGAAAAAAAGGGCAGAGATGAAAATTACCAATATTAGGAATGAAACAGGGGATATCGCTACAGGCTCTGCAGATATCAGAAGGGCAATTAATAAAGGAATGTAGTATAAGCAGCTCAACAGATATAAATTTCACCCCTTAGACAAAATGGGTTATTTCCTTGAAAAACACAGACTACCACAACTCACTCAATATGAAATAGATATTTGAATAGCCCCATAATGACTAAGGAAACTGAATTTGTCATTTGAAAACTCCCCCCAAAAAAATCTTCTGGTCCACATAGTTTCACTTGAGAATTCTACCAAATGTTTGATGAATAATTAACACCAATTTTATACAATCTGTACCAGAAAGCAGAAGAGAAGGAGACACTTCCTCATTCATATTTTACCATTTTAAAGTGTATAATGAAGTGGCATTAAGTACTCTTACAATGTGTATGACAATCACTGTTTATTTCTAAAACATTTTCATCATCCAAATCAATACTGCCCTGCCCCAATACCTAGTAACTTCTTTTTGTCTCTATGAATTTGCCTATTCTAGATACATTGTATAAGTGGAGTCACATACTTATTCTTTTTTATCTGGCTTATTTCATGCAGCATGTTTTCAAGGTTCATTCATTTTGCAACATGTATCAGAGGTTTATTTTTT
>NW_006365599.1:0-781 GCF_000327345.1 Myotis davidii
ACTACCTACTACGTCCCAGGTTCTTTAACCTCCACTATTCTTAATGCTCACAGCAACTGTGCATTTTTCAAATGAGGTAGCGCTCAGGGATGTGAAGTAACTTGTCTAAGACTTCACTTTGAACCCATTCAAGTTCTGACAAAAATCATCATCTTAAACACAAAACCTATTGCCTCCTGTGGGCTATGACTAGGGACTTTAGAGAAAGTAAATACAAAACGGGATAACCCTACTCCAATCTTGTTTCATCTGTGTACTTCCAAAGTGTATAGGATTACTCACTGTACTTTTATTCCATCCAGATCATCACAGAATCTTTAGAGGTGAAATCCTATAGAGGTCATTCAAATTAAGGTTGATGATACAACAGGCACTTAACAAATGTTATTTAGATGATGTACTCCCATTTTAGAAATATAAAATCAAATCTCACAGAAATACAACTCTTGTGCAATATTGGGAAAGAATACAAGTCACCACCATGATCAAACATATTTACTAGTATTGCATCCAATCTCCTTACTTCAAACTATTATTTGGAAAGCAGTGGAAAGAGCCCTAGGCTGGGAATCCACTGGCTCCAGCCATCTTAACAGGGTGAGGTCATACAAGCCTTTGGATTTTTCAATGCAATGCTTTTTATATATTCCTTGTGGGATAACAATGCAGGCCTTGCCAAACCCACAGAATGGCTGTTAGAATAAAACGAAGAAGTATGTTTAAAGGTGTTTTGGAAAGTAAATAAATGCTGTATGTTCTTCCATCTGTTTGTCTTCCTCTA
>NW_006365600.1:0-781 GCF_000327345.1 Myotis davidii
ATGTAAACTATAATTGAAAAATAAAAATTTAAAGCCTCAGATTAAAAAATAAATAAAAATATTATCAGCAAAGAATATCATAAATTGGAAGTGGCTCTAAAAGATTAATGTAGTACAGGCTGGAATAAAAACAAAGAGCCATCATCTCTACCCTGCTATGGTTCTACCCTAATCATGCTTATGGATTAATGGAGAACACAAATGCTAAATAAAAAAAATTAAATGATATAAAACGACAACTGTGACACAAACTACGAAGAATTTTCCAAAGCTGCATTGTTCAGAGAAATCAACATTGTTCAGAAAGCAATGGTAGAAAGGTCATCAGACAATGAAGTGGGGAAGCAAACAGTGTTCTCAGCAGTTGGAAGAGAACGTGCAGAGACCCAGAGAAGGAAACACAAATGGGCCCAGTTCCTGCTCTGTAGCAGTTATGAGGGAGCGTGGAGTGAGATATTCCTAGGGTAGCTGAGGCAGAATCACCATAAAAACTGCTCCAAAGGATTTTTATTGTATTGATGGGAGAACTGAGGCCTCCAAAGTTGGAAAGCACGATGGGGAGGGGCTCCTGCCCAGGTGAAACAGTGCTCATTTAAGTAGCATACAAACCTCAGGTATCCCAACCTCAGGTTCACACGCTGCATTGAACAGTCCTGACACCCATGATCAGAGCTTAAGACTGGCAAGATGGGTGGATGCAGAGGCAGCATGTAGGACACTGGAGGAGAAAGATGCAGACTGGGGGCTGGCCATGATGATCCTATATAATAAAAGCCTAATA
>NW_006365601.1:0-781 GCF_000327345.1 Myotis davidii
TAAATAAATAAATAAATATGAAAAATTGTTTTATGCTTTAATTCTTGTATAATTGTCCCATTTTTATAGTGTTTCATACTTTTACATCTATCTTTTTAAACTTGGTTTAAGATTGATTCAGGCATACATATAATTAGAGCTCATTTTAATTACTTTTATTCCACTGTTACAATAAAGTAAAATGTAATGACTTTATTCACCTTTGAGGGAAATTTAAGATTTCCATGTTTTCTTGGACTTTATAATCAGAGATACTATAAGTTTTCTTATATGTTTCCTTTTGAAAGCATAAGAAATGATTTAGGGTAGACACTTAAAAGAAGAATCGGTTGTTGTAGGTTACATGCCTTTTTCCCTTTACTAGCTCATTTTTAATTATTTCAGTATATCATTATCAATTCTACTGTTTCTAAAATATATGAATTTCTCTTCTCCTGTTTATTTTCCAAATCTTAGCCATTTATTTTCTTGTTAATTTATTCTGCAAGAAATGCCACTTTACTATTATAATATACTTAATGATTAGTAGTAGGTTCAGCATTTATATATTTGGTTATTGGCCTTTTAGGTTTCTTCCTCTGTCAACAGTATGTTCTTATATCTTTTATCCATTGTGAGGTTTCTTTTGAGTTGTGGATGATTTGAGGTGTTAATAATAAGGGATTCTGGAGAGAGGGAATAACTAAAAAATCAAGACTCTTAAAAATCTAAAACTAGTCAAAAGTAGAGAAAGTTTATTAAATGTTAGCTTTACTTCTCTTTCTCCATCTTGCCAGAGAGC
>NW_006365602.1:0-781 GCF_000327345.1 Myotis davidii
ATAGGTTCGCCATCACTGGCCTAGACCATGTTCTGCCTTCAACCAAGCATTTTCATACGCACTCTTGTGTAGATAAGGAGCACTAACCACACCCGAGATGTTTATGGTTAGAGCTGTCTTTGTAGTATGAGGAAGTTGTCCTGAGCCCTGTGCTGTGTGAGAATGTGCAAGTGTGTGATTTGTGTATGTTTTGTGTATAACGGAGACATTGTGACAAGGGAAGGGAACCAGAGTCCAGAGACTATGCAGTAAGCAGTTGGGAAGAACATGAATTGATTATATGAAATCAACCTTTAACATATCATGGAATTACTTGATTAACTTGGCTTAACTTGAATGTTGAGTCGGAGAAAGAATCTCTTTGTTACCAACCACTGGGTCCTTCTGCAGAAACAGCATAGCCTAGAATTTGGAAATAAGTCAGCTTCATTCTTACTACATTTCACTGATTCTAAGATCCTTTTTATACATCCCTGAAACAGGATGCATTATAGTTTAATTAGCAGCATTTTATTCTACTTTAAGGGCACGTGACATAAATGGTGCCTTTTAGCATTGATGGCACTGATGAAATACCGTTGGAAAGAATAAAATAATATTCACTCAGGTTAAAAGTATTTTTATTGGTTTGGCATGAGTTGTTGCAGAAGCCCAACCTAAAAGGTCTACTTCTCATAAGTGAATGCGTTAATCTCATCTGTAAGGTCAGGGGCAGCAGTTACCTTAGGAACAGCGTCTCCTGTTTGCGTCCAGGCCCCTGGAAATGCACCAATTTTCTTGG
>NW_006365603.1:0-781 GCF_000327345.1 Myotis davidii
CCACACTGGGGATCGAGCCCGCAACCAAGGCATTTGTTCATGTACCTTTTGGCGTTTACTAGTAATCTTGTTTCCCAAACTCTGGAAAGTATGCTACACAAGAATCCCAGTGCCAAGATCCCATCATTCTGGAGTAACACTTATCACAAATCAGTAACCACATTTTGATGCACGTCAGTGCCATACTTATTAAAATTGGACAGCAGCTTCACTGGTCCGATAGCTCCCAGATAGAGCAGACTCTGTTTGACCAAACTTTGCAACACCAGACTCTTCCCTCAAGGCAACCCTTCTTGTTCCAGGTTAAAGTTAACCTCTTGCATTGTTAAAAAACAAACAAGGCGAGATTTGCAATACTCAACTAGATGTGATGACTCAGCATGGACATTTAGTTCAATATGGTTTTATTTAAAAATCTGCAAAGCTGAAGGAGGGATCTGATCTTTCATGAAAAGAAAGCATTTTCACAGTATATATTTAGTCATTTTTAGCTTTGTGTGGAACAGCAATAGGAAAGGAAGTTTCTGTTCAAGATCCTCACTCCAGCACATGCAGCCAGGTGCCGGGATCTTGCAGCAAGATAACACATTCCTGGTCTGGTCCCAGAGTAAATCCTCTCACCCAGCTGACACAGGAGCTCTTCTCCGGGCAAGGACAGCAGGTCTTATTTTCCTGCTCTAGATGGGGCTCTAGGAACCCTCCACTTTAAAGTTGAGAAAAATGTGAAAGGATTTCTTAACTCACTGCTTGCAACAAACCCAACTACTTGTTAATTCTTGAC
>NW_006365604.1:0-781 GCF_000327345.1 Myotis davidii
GTGCCCTGACCGGGAATTCAACTGTGACCTCCTCATTTATAGGTCAACACTCAACCCCTGAGCCACACGGTCTGGGCACTTATAACTATGTTTTAAAGCAAATTGGCAAGCTAATATTTTAAGTACTTTGATAAGTAATTATTTACAGATATGTCAAAGTAATCATAAATTTGTTTAGGAGGCTAGATTTGTGAGAAATTACGTTTTTCTATTTCCAAAAAGAGATGTTTAACGTCCCTTTCTACTGAAGGGGAGTGTGTCATCCCAGGGACTATGGAGTGCTTACCTTGACCCTCAGGACTTCTGAGGGGGTTCCCACAACTGGGGCACTTTGGTGCCAAATTTCATCCATTATTCAGTGAGCAAGCATTGTTTGGATCACCACTTCTCTGCTAAGGGCTGGGTTACAGGGGAGACAGGTTTTTCTGATGACTTGATTATTCAAGAAACATGTTACCAAACCCTTCTTTAGTGCCCATCAGTGTTGCACCATGAAACATTGTCATAAGATGAAGGAATATTCTCAACAATGCAATGCAGGAGTGCCTTTCTAGAAAACATTTCTATTTCCCAGAACAGCTCAGGTGGGGAAGGGGGAATAACTGAGGACATGGAAGTTTTCGAAAGGTAAATCTCCTTTGAAGTCATCATTTAATTTCTTGACTACTTTAGGTTCAGAATAAAAATATTTAGGGAATATAGCACAAGAAGCAAAATATGTTTCTACTGGAGAAGGTGTACCTTCTCGCTTAAAATCCTATATAATAAAAGGCTAATATGC
>NW_006365605.1:0-781 GCF_000327345.1 Myotis davidii
TATGTTCCATCTGGGGTTGCATAATGGGAAGATCTATTTTCTTCTGAAACATTTTGGGACAGTTTGAAAGGGTCAATGACGATTCCCCGTGATGCAGTTTCACACGGCTATTTCCTATGAGCCCTTAAAACTTAGACTCTCAGTGCATTTGTGTCTGCTTAAGAATTTTAAATCTCCTTACTTCATCCTGTGATTATGCCAGCCCTTGACAATGGTTTCGCTAAAAGATTTTCGAAAGCTGAGTCCTGGGAGTAGAGACAGGTTTCAACTTTGAATGTTATTTTCTGATCAACTGGAGTTCCTTAATCCTCTTCTTCCTTTACTGGACTGTTTGCCGGTAAATAGCTGTCAGCAAGGGAAGGAGTTCAATACCTTTGGGCCATGACCCACTTAAATGTTTCTTCTGCGAGGGAACAAATCCATAGCCGCCTTAAATGTCAGCATTCTCCGGGCATCCTCTGGTGTCAGCCTCTGGGGTTCAACTGCCATGTGTGTATACAAATTCCAGCCTTTTCAAATAAAATGCTGGATTATTACATCTGTCAGGTGAAGCAGAGGTAAATACAGAGCCTGGGGTTTAAAGATTCATCCCCTGTATACGCTGTAAACAAAAACAAAGCCAGAGAGGCTTTCTAATTTTTGGACCTTGATGATAAATTCTACAGTTATGTGTGCCAGTCATTACAAATTGGCTGATTAGTTTTCTCCGACTCATTTAGAAATTATCCATAATTAATTGTTGGCAAAACATTACAATGCAATGTTCTATCCAATACATTTT
>NW_006365606.1:0-780 GCF_000327345.1 Myotis davidii
CCTGGTCAAACTCCCGGTTGAACTCCTGGTTGAGGGAAAATCTACATATTAGCCTTTTATTATATAGGATGATTCTTTACCTATAGGACTACATCACTTCCTCCCCCTCCCCCTTCCTTAAGCTATCAATACTCCAGTATTGAATGAAACGATGTCTCACCTGGGACGATACTAGAGAAGGAAACACTTGATACTCTCTGGAAGAGATAATCGTCCTTATCATAACCTGCTACTTTGAGGAAGAAAGCTTCATTTGGTGGCATAAAGTCAGAAATGTTCCAGATGCCATAAGGTTTCCGCTCTGGGTAATATTTCACAGGAATAGTCTTCAGAGAAGCGCCTGAGATACTGAGAAGTTCAAGACGATCTACTCTAGCTGGGACGGAAAGCCCGGAAGTGTTCAGAAGCACATAGGTAGGGATTCCTAGAAGAGAAAGACTTTGTTATTATTTACAAGTAATATTCAAATGAGGTGTGATACGAAGTAAGTGTTTGTATTTTAATAATAACAGATAGTAAGTACCATAAGTATGAGTACTGCCGACTATCCTATAAAGTGTGGCCAAGTTGTAGAGTCTTTTCCACATTAAGACAGTTTATTCATGGTTAGAGGTACTTAGGAAATCCCAAGTGATCATTCTGTAGTCTATTAACTATGTTTACATGTAGAAACATTATAATTGTGAATACTGTTATGTGATGTTTGATCACATATTTTTAAAGTTCACTATTTATATCCTTCCAATAAATGCAATAAAAATAAATGAAAACCAGAAAAAA
>NW_006365607.1:0-781 GCF_000327345.1 Myotis davidii
GTCACAAGGCAATAGGTGTGTTTCAGCTCCATTAAGATATAGTGAGACCACAGTCCTATGTGCGGTCTGTCATTGACCAAAACGTCCTTATGTGGCACATGACTAGAATGTATTTGAAAGAACATTGAAAACCATGAAAATATGGGACATGCTTATGATATTTATCACATTAAAAGGCCCACAGATGTCTTAGAAAGTAAAATTAGAACCAAATGTGTTCATATTCATAACATATTAATATTGCATTAGTTTTGAAAACATTTTTAGCCACCAAGAGAAATTATTCTAATTTACACTCTTCTAAAAATATTATTTTAATAAAAATGTTCACAAGACCCCAAAAGCCCAAATTTTCTCCCTCTGCTTAACAGATCCCCGATGTCATCAATGCCCCAATTGGTTTTTTTGTGATGTAGTCATTAGTGTACAAAAAGTACGTATGTGTTCCAAGTACCTGAGACTAGAGAAGAATCCGTAAAAGATGATTCCACTGAATTGCTTTGAATGTCCCAGGCATCTTTCTCTGGCCTTGGCTGACCTGTGGCTGAGAGAAGTGGCTCTTTATCTTCAGGACAGTCTTCTTGTGATGAATTCTCACTTCCTATGAATAAAAGCATTAGAATGTAAAGCATAGCACAATGCAAGTTGTCATGCCGTGTACAACAGGCCATTACTGTTATTTTGAAAATGAAATGGGGGTTCCTCATAGAGATTGAATTGAATATGCTTCAATACCTTGAAATTCTAATCAGAATATATCAGACCGTCAAACCTCAGAGGG
>NW_006365608.1:0-781 GCF_000327345.1 Myotis davidii
AAGGAAGGAATATCGGACCTATGTGTTCCAATTTGGGATGAAATTATTTGGTATCTGAATAGAAAAATAATGATTCAAGTCAGTAAAGAATGAAATAAGACTTATTATCCAAAGATAGAAAAATAACATTACAAAAAATGTAGACAAGGAGTAGCTCATTGTTCAATAATGAGAAGCAGTTTTTACATTAGGGCATTCAAAAGGTCAGAAGGGGTCACTCTAGCTCTAAATATCTTGATTCATAAATAAGTGAACATAAAGGTTTAATAAAATAGTGAAACTATTCTATTGCAATATGTAACTGGATGATTATTAGCCTTGCTTTTCTTTCTTTAAAGAAAGGGAGAGATAATGATATGTTACAATTTGAGAAAATGTGGTAATTTACATTTATATTTGAAGGCTGCTTTCCAACATGCTTCTCTCTTAAAGGCTCCCTTACCCTTTCACCAACAAAATAAACAAAAGAGAAAAAGTACTTGCTTTAGAATTGAAGCAATCAATGCTGTATCAGTTTTATTTTCATTATATGAAAAGTGCTGGATAGCAAGAATGAGGTTGCAGATTATATATCATACTCAAAGCAACAATCTGCACTTTACATACACATGTATATATTTTTGTTTAAGCTTCTTGCTTATCCATTATTACAGAAAATAAACTTTTAGTGGAATTTAGTATTAATAATCACACTTGTAAGGGACTGCTTAAGTTAGGGCTTGATCTAGTATTTCCACTTGATTGAACATTGAGTGTCCTTTTCTTTTCTCTTTCTTTCTTT
>NW_006365609.1:0-781 GCF_000327345.1 Myotis davidii
GAAATAGTATCATGAAGTGGAGAGATTCGAGTAGAGAGTTTGGAGTGAATATGCATACACTGAAGCCTGGCTTTCCCATACTCAGCTGCGTAACTTGGGCGCTCTCTTTAGAATGGAAATAGATAGCATCTTTCTCATGAATTTTGCCTGTGGAAGACACCTAGTGAATATTTGTGGATGGTTAAATGAATGTTCTAAGAGGCTACCTTAATTTCAGGGTCTAGTCTAAAACCTAGAAGCGAGGTTGTTTCGTATTTACCTAATCTTCCTCTTTATTACCTTATTATTAATAAACATGTATGTGTATAATCCCCACTAAAATGTAATGAAAACAACTAGTATTTATAGAGTGCATGCTAAATACTGAGGTCCGTGCATTAACCAGAGATTCCTTACAATTCTGTGAGGTATTGCTATCCATATTTTACAGATGAAGAAAGCAAGGCTCATAGTTTAGTACTTAGCTTACTTTCTATGGTCCCAAGTGGCAGTGCCAGGATTCATCTCAGTTCTCATCCAAAGCCTGTGCTGTGTCATACCGCTCCTATAGGGACAAAGGCTACTTACTAGTCCTGCAGTTCCTACAGCCTCTGGTATAGTGCTTCACACACAGTGGGTGCTCAATAACTCTTTAAAAATGGCAGGCACTCCTTAAATGCTCAGCTAAGGATTTCAAAATCCAGATATCTTGATTTAAAAGAAGCCCATTAAACACTGGCTGGGTGACTCCATTGGTTGGAGCATTGTCCCAAACACCAAAAGATTGTGGGTTCAATTTCCA
>NW_006365610.1:0-781 GCF_000327345.1 Myotis davidii
TCCCTCCTTCTCCTTCTTAGCAAACATAACTGGAGCATTCCAATAAACATAATTGAAACCATAAAAATATTATTGGAGCAATACCTATTTCCATACAGAACAAAGGAATTTAAGAGGGAGCCAGTTTACCTGACAAACCAATTCCAATTAATGTAATAATAAAAGTAGTAGCAATCAGCTGGCACTATCTGATTTCATACAAATTAATAAAATGTTGGATTTTAAAAACTATACAAACTTTCCGAAGAAATATAAGTGGATTTAAGCTAATCTTTTTTCTACACATATATTTCTTTTCCACTAAATCTATAAGCACATGGAGTTCAAAGGAATGGTTTCAACATTGTTTATTCTTATACATGCGCCTGCTGTCCATTGTCAATACATTAAGGTACTCAGGGACTCTCTGTGCTGGGAAGTCCTTGATACAGATATAAGCCTCCAAGAGGGATTTCCCATCCCAGATGACAGGACTCAGAAGTATATGAGATCTAACCACACAGCTCAGACAATAAAACATATGTTCCAGGAGCACATTTAATTAGGACAGGGACTGTTAGTGTGCAGGAGAGCAGAGCCGAATTAACGGCACAGAATTTCCCTGTGGGCTCCGAGGGGTTGGTTTTCATGTGCTTAGAAAAGACTTGCCATGTACACTGCACCATCATCTTTCTATCCTGTTACTAGGACTCTCTTAATTTGCATTTTCATTCTTATGCAGACAAGTGTTTCTCCTCTGACTTCAGTACTTTCCCACCTACTACTGAAGTTCTTTTTTTTT
>NW_006365611.1:0-781 GCF_000327345.1 Myotis davidii
CATTTATCCCCCCTTTACCCTCTTCTACTTCCCTCCTTTCCCTCTGATAAGCACCATACTGTTGTCTCTGTCTACAAAGCTTTTTTCCCTTAATCCCTTCACTTATTTCAACCAGCCCCAAGCCCCCTCCCCACTGACAGCTGTCAGTCTGTTCTGTATCTGTGAGTTGGACTTTTCAGCTTCTGTGTCAAAGTAGCTTTCAAATGATTAACTCATGCCTTCTTACTTGCCTTGTGTGGCTACCTTTCATTGAAGAATTTATCTTTCATCCGTTGTTCTTGCTTACCCCTACCTTCAACTCTGTGTTCTTTCAAATTCTATGAGAAAGAATCCCATACCTATAGGTCTAACTCTCAAATATTATATGATCTGTATATTCACATTTCCAGCTTCCTGCCAGAAGTCTCCACTGGAACATTCCATCAACATTTCAGGCACATAACTGATTCGTTGTGTGCATTTGGACATATTAATAACTATCACAGGGTGAAGGATGTAAAGGTGTAGGTTAAGGAAACAACTTTTAAGGCTTTGTAATAATAGTTTTTTATTCTATGTCCAAAACAAAAATCCCTCCTATAGACGACTTCTATTCCTATCTTTTCTATCTCAGATTTATAACCCTGATCCTATGAAAACAGGGTCAGAAATCTTGTTATTTGCCACTGTCCCACTCAGAGTGCTTTAGTCATTTCTCATTACCTGAAGAAAACAGGTCCCACTTTAGTCTGACCCTGACCTACTTAATGGAGTTTTTAAGGGTAAAATAGGCAGGTTTAGG
>NW_006365612.1:0-781 GCF_000327345.1 Myotis davidii
TATTAGGCTTTTATTATATAGGATTTAGTTTGAATTTTCCGCAACAAGCATGGATATCTTTTCAATTTAAAAAAATAAAGTACGGAGGAAGAAAGAACCTATAACCAAATATTTATGAGCATGTACTTGTTGAGCCAACAGACCTAGGTTTCACATTTTAACTGTTACTTGCTAGAGATGTGACCTTGAGCATCTCTGTGCCTCCCTTTCCCCTTTTAGAATATGGAGCCTACATGGCATACAGTTGTTATAAAAAGTAAAGGAAACCAAGGACATATTAAAAGCAGTCTATCACTAGTACTAAGTAATGGAACATGTTTAAAATCAGGCCAGCAAATCAAAAGGAACCAATAAAATGACAACAGTTCATCAATATGTCTCTTAACTTCAGCAACATTTTGCAATCAGATGTGTAACTGAAGAATATGAAAGGTAGTGTTCTTACCTTTATGGAATTCAAAGGACATTCTCAGAACACTATTTCTTAACTTTTTGCCACCAACAGAAGCCAGATTTGCTTCAGTAAAAATTCGCTTTTCCCGGTCAAGATATATGATTGTCCTGAAATGAGATTCAATAACATAACAAATCATTATTGATGAATAATACTTTTCAATCACATCCTCTATCTGCTGAATCCTGAGAATCCTTGAAACATCAATGTCTTTCAACCTGACATTCCTTTCCTGCTTCTACAAATTCTGGACTTAAAGAAACAGCTGAGAGTGATGACAACAAAGTAGGAGGGAGGAGGACAGATGGCTGGAAAAAGCTGTGTCTA
>NW_006365613.1:0-781 GCF_000327345.1 Myotis davidii
CCTGGGTATGTGCCCTGACCAAGAATCAAACCTATGATTACTCAGTGCATAGAATGACACTCTAACCAATTGAGCCACAATGGCCAGGGCCTTTGGGCATTTATAAAACACACAGAAACACATATACTCAAACACAAGAGCAGGCCACATGGAAAAGTGGAATGTTTGGGGATATACATGACAGACACCTTACATGCACAAAAATTCAAAATGAAGTTTCCCCCCAATATTGTTGAATAAAATTAGCTTTGCTTCATATCCCAGGGCCTAATTTGAAAACCAAAACTTCAATGTAAGCAAACTCAGAACCAGAACATATTTAGCCCATCCCTTGCAGAACTAGATTCTTAAAGTATACTTGCTATTAGTTGAGTTCTCCTTCCTCTCCAGAGGAGCTAAGGGAGCAACAACCCAACCTTCTTGATGTACAAGGATTCTAAGGGCATTGAAAGTTTTCTAAGACTAACTAGCATAGGAGTGGGTGCTGCTAACCTGAGGCACTCTATATTTTCCTCCCAGTTTATGGAAGGGTCATTTACCTGTGTTTGTCTCTAGACTCTCAACTACTACAGTATAAGGAATGAGGCATATAGCATAGGTGTGTTGAGATGACTTAGGTGGTTCCCAGACATGCATTTTAAAGACATTGACTTACAGAGTGAGAAAGTCCTTTCAACTCTCTCTCTCTCTTATTTTTTTGGTTGACCTTAAGAAGCCTCAGTTTGGGACGCAGGAGTTTGTCCAGTCAGGGAAGGACTGCGGGAGGGCTTCAGGGCATGTC
>NW_006365614.1:0-781 GCF_000327345.1 Myotis davidii
AAGACACCTTTACTCTTTATCTTGAACTACAAGCACTAAGTTATGGTTGCATTACAAACAGAAATTGTGAAAATCTTAGATAATAATCACATATAATAATAAAAGGATAATCAAACAGTGAGGACTCACTCTATTATTAATACGATTAAATAGTACTGCTATTAAGAAGAACTTGCTAGGTGTCGGGTACTATGATGAGCAATTTAAATGTAATTTTTTTCATTCCCACATCAATTTTCTAATATAACCCATTGAACAGATGAGAAAAATAAGACAAAGACTATATAACTTGCCTAAGGTCATGGGGACCCATACAAACCCAAGTCTCTGATTATAGAAGCGCTGAGCTCTAAGTTATTCTTTTACTTTGTTTCCTTGCTTCATTAGATTGGGGCGGGAGGGAAGTTTTCCTCGCATAAATGAAAACTATGTAGGGTGGTCAGACTATCCTGTGAAGAGCTGTCAGTCATAGCAAATATCATAGCCTAGTCACACTAAAATCACAAAGACGACTCCAAAACTGTTCTTATTCAACAACTATGCAATGGAGACACAACTTAGTCACAGGCATCACTCTTTGTTAAATATTTTAAGACTCTTCCACCCCAATTACTGGGGAACTTGCCAACTGAGACCAGGGACTATTGCTGAATTGTCTTAACTACAGCTTCATTATACATTTAAGAGTGAAGTTTTCCAACAGATTGAGAGTAGTTTGGTGTGTATGGTTTGGTTTTGTTTTTAATTCCCTTCCCTCCAATATGGTCTAGAGTTAAAAAAA
>NW_006365615.1:0-781 GCF_000327345.1 Myotis davidii
TCCAGTCATTTATGCATTCATTGGTTGATTCTCCTATGCGCCCTGACCAGGGATGGAACCGCCAACCTTGGTGTAGCAGGATGAAAAGCTAACTGAGCCACCCGACCAGGGCTAAGTCCTTTTAGTTAGGTTAGGAGGTGAGGGGGAAAGTCAAAGATTCTTTCGGATCTTTTGTTTCTTAACCAGCTTAAAATAACCAGGATCCCAAAAGGTGTATTTTGGGTGGCAAACTCTGCTTCCTCTCCTGGCCAGCAGCCCGGGAGACTACCTGGATTTGTGACCAGTGTTTGAATGGGGGGAGAGGCAGTCTGGTGGGACTGAGTCCTTAACTTGCTATCTCCGGGTAGATAGTGTCTGAATTGAGTTAAACACGTAGGACAACCCTTTCGGTGTCTGCTGAGAGCTGGAGAATTCTTTGGTGTGGGAAAAACCCCACACATTTGGTGAGCAGAGGTTTCAGGCGTGGAGTATTGTATGGAGCACAAAGGAAAACAATAGAGTTTTCTATTTCTCCTGGACATCGCTGGTCAGAAAGCACAGAAGAATCTCACCACAAACGCCGCAGGAGGCAACCGGTACCCGCTGGACCCACCAGCTTATCAGTTCCCAGGGCGGCTGGTCGGAGGAAGCTATCCCGACCTGTTGCCTAGTGAGCCAGTGGCCGTGAGTCAGACTCTGGACTATGGAGCTGCAACCAGACTGCCTCCGGGTGTGGCCAGGCCTCCAGGACGTGATTCACATCACATCAGGCCGGCAGCCCTGCCTTGTGGTGCCGCTGACC
>NW_006365616.1:0-781 GCF_000327345.1 Myotis davidii
ATCAATGGAAAAATAACCTCGGGTGAAGATTAAAAAAAGAAGAAGAAGAAGAGAATGCATGTTCTAGGGTCCACATGAATTAGTGATGTTGCCACCCTCCCAGGAAGAAAATACTTTAGTTACATTTTTTACAGTGATGAGAAAATAGCAGGACCCAAGAACTAGAGACCTATGTTTTACACTCTATTAAATGTGCGCTAAAGTAAGGTCCAGGCATTTCCTTCACTTTCTTTGCTCAAAGATGGGGACTCTTCAGCTGTGTGAATAGTCCAGGGGTCCAACAGGTAACTGGATGGAAGCAACAAGAGTAATTCTGTTCCTTGAGGTGAAATTCTGAAGCCAACCTGGAAATTCTTCAGAGCAGAGGAGGTGTTCTATCCTGTTTACCACTTTCCTCAGCACAGAGATTGGGGACCCATGGGGGTTATCCAATTATAACACTGTATTTCATCCGAGACAAAAAGGGGTAGCTAACCCTACTACTTTTGTAGAAACCCATCCTTTCTACACAAGGAAGAAGTTTTGAGTTTGAGATTTTTCAGGTAATACATGTTCCCCTCCCTGTTGCCAATAAGTAGTCTATTTCTGGAAAGGAACCCACATGTGTATCACAACAAAGAACAGATGCCATTTGGTCGTCCCGTTCCCTGCTAATACAGAGGTATATCAGGGACTTTTAAAGGGAGTTTTCCAACAATGGGCTTGGCAGTGGTATATAAGGTCACTATTCTTCTTCCTCACATTTCTCTTTCATGCTTTCCAAACCCACTCCCTCCCTGAT
>NW_006365617.1:0-781 GCF_000327345.1 Myotis davidii
CCTGGTTCATAGGTTGATGCTCAGCCACCGAGCTATGCCAGCCAGGCTCAAATTGTTTCATAGGGCTTATTTCTCTCACAGGACCCCAAAGAGAAAGATTGTTCTAGACATTAATAAGTTGATACATGTAAAATGTGTTGAACCGTGATTAGCAGATAAGCCCTCTGTAATTGTTAGCTGTTATTATTGCTTTTATTAATTGTTACAATCACTTGACAGTTATGTGTATTCAAATAGCTTCTCTCATTTGCTGAATTTTAATTGTCTCCATGGTGTGTTTTCTTGTATAGAAATTTTAAACTTCAATCTGTATTCAAATTTATCAACAGTCTCTTGCAGTTTATTCTTTTTATGTCTTGCAGAAGAAATTCTTCCCTTCCACAAAGTTATAGGGATATGCTTTTATATTTTCTTCTACAAGTTTCCAGTTTCCAAGCATCCCTTTCCACAAATTCACGAGCCCACTCTTATCAAGATCACCATGACCTCCATGTTGCTGAATCAGTGGTCAGTTCTCAGTCTTACCCATCCACCGTCAGCAGCCTGTGACACAGCTGGTCTCTCCTAATTCCTGAATTCTGTCGCCCCCTGGCTTCTGGGGTAGCGTTTTCTGTTGGCTGTTCTGCCTCACAGGCTGCTTTGTCCTTGCTTCGATGCCCCAGCAAACACATCAACCATTTGTTTTTA
Organism: Myotis davidii; assembly: GCF_000327345.1. Lineage (NCBI taxonomy): Eukaryota > Metazoa > Chordata > Mammalia > Chiroptera > Vespertilionidae > Myotis > Myotis davidii. The sequence continues at coordinate 688 of NW_006365617.1, forward strand.
GATGTTTCACAGGTTGTCTGTACTTCTTTGCCTCTTCACCTCTATGCCTCTCCCTTTCAACTAGAGCAGCGGTCGCCAACCGGTGGTCCGTGGA
>NW_006365618.1:0-781 GCF_000327345.1 Myotis davidii
ACACACACACACACACACACACATACACTCCACTCAAAAAGTAAGCAGCTTGAATTATTTCAGTTGTTCACACAGGCCCACATTACTCAACGTTGCACGTCAAGGCTGCAACTGACATGTTAATTGTGCCAGCTTGTTTTTAGTCCTTTCCAACTGTCCTCGTGTCTCCTTAAGTGGGATGGATTTCTAAATAAGGGTCCTCAAACAGGATGGCTGAGCCAGCACCGTGTGCTCTGGGGCATGTGAGAGCTAAATGTACTGATACGCTGAATATGTGGCTGAATGATGACTCTATGACACAAGGAGGGAAACTAGGGGTTGACAGAAGAAAAACATGCTGAGAAATCGACAATGAATAAATCTTTCATTAAATGAAATCATATTTTATGTGATGTAGGACAATTCCCTGTGTAGGACTACATTTTAGAAAGAACCCTGGATTTAAGTCGAAATGTATTTCTGCCGCTTACTGTATAACTTTAGGGAAGGTCCTTAACCCCTTTCTTAAGCATTAGTTTCCCCTGTGAAAAGTGTAGATGAAACACCCCCTCAAAGGGTGGCTGTGAGGACTGAATTAGAAACTGCATGTGAAAGTGCCTGACATAGTACCTAATATACACAAAAGTTACTTAGATATTAAAAGAATTATTTTATCAGTTGAGGAGTCCTTTTGAAATGCAAATAATAACCAACACTGGGGATGTGGAGGGGGTGAGAGATCAGCCAAAGGACTTGTTTGCATGTATATAGCATAACCCATGGACACAGTCAGTAAGGGGGT
>NW_006365619.1:0-781 GCF_000327345.1 Myotis davidii
ACATGAGGAACTGTATTAAAGGGTCACGGCGTTCGGAAGGTTGAGAACCACTGGTCTAGGGGGTGTGAGGAGTGGGCAGCAGTCTGACTTTGAGGATCCTCTTTTATTGTCCCTTCAATCTGCAGGCTCTGAGGGCATGGAAGTGACTGGAGTGGGCTAAGTGGGGGCTGGAGCAAATGCAGAGCACCCTCAGCCCCAATAGTTTGTTGCCATGGGAAAAGGTGCATCCCATATCATCACATAGGCTGTTGTCTCTCTTCTTTTTTATTGATTTGAGAGAGAGGAAGCGAGAGAGGGAGGGGAGGAGGGAGAGAGTGCTCATGAGTACGCATAATTGATGAAGAAACAAACTTCCTGGCAATGAACTGAACCTCCATCTCCTCCCAAGTAGTACAGAAAAAATCAAAGTGTTACCCACTTTCATATGGTCCCCTGAGAAGCCTACACAATATGGAGGAGCTAAACCAGATAGCAATTAGGAGTGCCCACTCAATCTCTCCTTAAAGTATATTGCTTTATGGATATTTCATATGACTCAAAAGAAAACATATGAGGGGAAATCCATCATTGATAGTTACCAACTATATTCTTATGTATTCCAGCTTTGCTTTTGAGCACAGAAATATTGCTCGTGGCCTTTCTTTCTCAATCAGTCAATTAGCCAATCATTAACAACTGATCATTTCCATCCCATTCTCTAAAGAACAATTTAGAAGGAGTATTCAAAATACTGAGTCCTTCCTGAATAGAGATTTCTCCAAAGAGGACATACAGATGGCCA
>NW_006365620.1:0-781 GCF_000327345.1 Myotis davidii
TTTTTTTTTTGACTAATTTGAAGTTAGATCAAACTTTGGGGGTGTGTATTGAAGTCTTATTCAAGTAGAAGACAAATACTGCAATGATTTTGTGGGTTTCACAGTTTCCAGTTTCTTTCGGTTTTAAAGCCTTCTTGTGAAGTTGCCTGTGAACTTTCTGAACACCTCAATTCCCATATGTAATCTTGAAAAGTTAGTATATGATTAAAATTTAATTTTAAATCTCACATTAAAAGAGAATGAAAGACATGAGACAGATTACGTTTACACAAAGATTTCCTCTGTTTAGATTGGTAGCCACCACCAATAGGCTTCAAAAATCGCATTTTTGCCAAGTTACTTCTGGCAAGAAGACGCTTTTGGAGGGACTATCAGAAAAGAACTAGAACTGCAAAACTTTTTAGTATTTTAGTTTGTTCTCAAATATCTGGCTTATGGCCACTTGGCAGCTATATCAAGCATTTCTATGTCTGTATAACATGAAATATGCAACTAGTTAATTTTTTGTAAAATAATTTGAGGCTCAGCCTTTTGGTGATTAATTCCAGCTAATAAAGATATGCATTTAAGAAATGCTTATTTGTAGATGCAAATATTAATTTGTGCTCTTAGGAAAGGTATTCAGTTTATTTAAAACAGATATTGCCATGTAGGTTTACTGTTTTACTTTTCAAAAAGAAATTCACTTTCAGAGGTTGCATTGGTCTAAAAAGATCACTCTTCTTTTCATGAAAACTAAATTTTTGTGTATTTTCAGATAACTAGGTTTAGGTTACTGCAG
>NW_006365621.1:0-781 GCF_000327345.1 Myotis davidii
TCCATTTCAGCTCGGTCCTCAGTCATAATGGAGGTCTGTTAGCATACTACATGGGTGGAGTTTGCACAAATTTCTTGCCAAGGACTGCCCAACAGTTGCTCCAACATTGGGGTAACCAGCTGTTACTTATTTAAAGCCTCCATCCATTTGTATGACCCAGTAATTTAATTGTGCACTGTTTTGGAGATGTTAAATGAATTATTTTCAAAACAAGTGCACCTTATTTAATATTTTTCTCCATCAAGTACTGGAACTGTGACATTTGCATCATAAACACTAAGTAACTAAATGCTTGATAAATTGAGGCCTTCTGATAGGGTAATTATTGTTGAGGCCAAGCACTACTCTACCATAAAGTCCCTGAGATCAAAATTGTGGTGGCTGATGCTCCCTGTAGAAAAGGGTTTTAGAAAAATGAAAATTTGGGAAACAGATAATGAGTGTGGTTATGTATGCTGTGAACCAAATTTTATGTTTCAAATTTTGGATAGGTCACTTAGTGGATGCTGTAATCCTTTAATTGATCACAAAATATCTTTCTTGATTCACAACCAGCATTGAAAGAGAGAATGAAAAAGAGTGTGTAGGGTACTAACGGTAAGTTTTATTTTATGACATCCTGGATCAAATATGTTTCTTAATGTGAGCCCATGTCAAATAATTTTGTAAAGCAAATTCATGGGATTAATTGCTACATAAGCCTTTTATTAGACTTATCAAAACCCTCTACTTTGCAATTAAACTTGTAAACACAATTGTAATCTCACAAATATTTGTCTTG
>NW_006365622.1:0-781 GCF_000327345.1 Myotis davidii
TTTTTAAAACTCAGTTTTTATTTTGAGATGCACCTTTCCCACAGAAGTGGTAGGCAACTTGAACTCAAACCCATTCATAATTTGTCTCCTTGTGGAGCCTTGGAGAGTGATCTGGGATTCGGTAGTGGAACCTCTGATTTTCAAGCATTCATCCATACCGAGAGCAACTGAGACACACTCAGCTTCCATGTGTATGATCCATTCTAACTTGCTGGCTCACTCATGCTTTCAGGAATGCTTGGTACAGAGAACTCTTCTCTGAGTTTACCCCTGGATCCTATTTCTCCAACACCCCACATAGTCATTTCCTCTCAGAGTTTTGCCACTGCTCACTATTGCTATTGATGGCCCAGGCCTCAGTCCCTACCACACACAGGCTTGTACATGCTATCTTGTTTTCACCTTCCAGGCTAAGACACATCTCTCTAGTCTTAAGGGATTGAGTCCAGCTCTACCTGCTATTTCAAGCCAATCGGCCAATTCTCTCTCTTCTCTGGGATTTTTCTGGAAAACAAACAAATAATCTAACAAATAAAAAGCCCCAAAGATTAACAAGATATTTCTACTTTCTGTCTTTATATACCTCTTCCCTGGCAGGAATAGAAGGAGTGGTTTAGAGAGAGCAAGAATCCAGATAAATATTGCAAATTATTACCCTAGATACATCTGGAAACATAAAGATATAACTACAACCTCTTCATCACATTGGAACTACAAGCATTGTCCTTATTTTACATAAAGCTATAACCTAAGCCAGCGGTTCTCCACCTGTGGGTCACGA
>NW_006365623.1:0-781 GCF_000327345.1 Myotis davidii
TTTTTTTTTTAAGAAAGCAATTATGTGAAAAAGTATTACAGTAATTTCAGCTTAGCTTTGTTTACTTTGGCTGGTATTGATGTATATACCTTATACACTCAGACTGATATAATTATACTCAAGGAGTATTTACTTTACCTACTCAGATTTATACTTATACTCGAGAAGTTATATAGAAGTGATTCCTTCCTCCTGTGTACTCATTTACTTTCTTTTCCATGTACCTTGCTAACCTACATAAAAGTCAGTTGTAACTCATTTAAATTCAGGTTTCCAGTGTGAAGTAGTATATTGCTTAACTCTACAGAGCTATAACCCCAAGTGTGAGAAGAGGAGTGTCAGCGTTTCCCAACAGCAATGTCTTTAGCAATGAAGGTGTGGTGACACCAGTGCTAAAAAACCCTATTCCAGTCAAACACGTTTCTGTTCTGCATCTTTCATTGGGCAGCAAACTATCTAATATATATGTTCTAATCCTTAAATTTAAAAATCCTTAAAGGAAGAAAGCTAGAACAAAAAACCACAATTCAAAATCAAAAGTTGCCTATAGCCTCTGAAAATTCCTGAACATAAAGTGTCAGTCACTGGATTTTCCTTCACCCCTGCCAAGTTCTACAGCCTCTGAGCAGGTTTCCCAAAAGAAGGTGAGAGAGGAGACAGGGAAATGTTGCTAAGTAACACATGAATACAATTGTGTGGTGGGTCTATCAGATGACACAGCCTTGAGCCTTACTCTGGTTCACAATCATTCCATCTATACTAATAAAAGGGTAATATGTTA
>NW_006365624.1:0-781 GCF_000327345.1 Myotis davidii
AGAGAGAGAGAGAGACTGGTTTGTTTTTCTACTCATTCATGCTTACATTACTTGCTTCTTGTATGTGCCCTGACCTGGAACCCACAATCTTGGCATATCAGGATCACACTAAACCAACTGAGCTACCCAGCCAGGCCCTGTATTTCAGTTTAACAGTCATTATTTTAATTGTTGTTTTTTTCCTTTGACATTTTATTTGCGTTTTATTTTCCTATTCAACAGAATTAATACTTATTTTCCTATTCAACAGAATTAATATTCAACTCAAAAGAGTACAACATTGATATTGATTACGATAAACAGATGACCGGGGTGTTTTTGTCGTTATCTGTCCCAATTCTGTGAAGGATGTATAACAGAAGCAATAATGCCGCTAGCTTTAAAAAAAACATGAACATGTCATATGTTAACCCCTAGCTAACCTATCCTGTTATTTGAATGATAAATGATGATAAACTAGAATTATATAGAATTTTACTGATACAATTGAGTCAAACCTACCAAAACAGTATTTTATGGTATAAAATATGTGAAAGATGGTCCCTAGAAGCTAGATAGCATAGCAACTAAGAATACGGGCTTGGAATCAAACCAACCTGGTTAGATGTGCTTCTTGATCCCTCACTGACTGAATAAATGTGTAAAATGTAGTTACCCTCTGTGTGCTTCAGTTTCCTCATCTGTAAAACAGTAACAACGATAGCAGCTACCTCATAGGATTGTTAGCAGGTTAAAAAGATGAATCATGCACCGATCTTGGTGGTTGTAAAGGAGGAAAAGT
>NW_006365625.1:0-781 GCF_000327345.1 Myotis davidii
TTACTGTGCTGTTTTTGGTAACGTTTTGTTTACATCTTTCATCCCACTCCTTATCCCATCAAAGGTCTAAGGAAAAAAAACTTGTCCCCTGGCGCAGTGGAGTCGGATGTGAGAGGAATTACTGGGGTTGATCTGTTCGGAACTACGGATGCAGTGGTGAAGCATGTACTGGAGGTACTTCTCTTTACAGCCATCACTGGGTATGGGCTGTTTTCCAGGGAAACAGTGACAGAATGTCATTCATGTGTTCATTCCTTCAACAAAGGTTTATGCAGTGCTTATTAACTACTGAGCACTGTTTTGAGGCACTGGAAATAGAATAGTAGGTGAGCCATCAGAAATGAAGCTTACATGCCACGTAAGGGAGAATTATGTTACCTTATAAAAACAGTGCAAAGAGGGAGAGAGCTGTCATAGGCTCCTTCACCATCCCAAAGGAGAGCCCATTCTCTCGTAAGGGAGGACGGGGTGGTGGTGGATTTAATCAGAGTTATTGAGATCCAAGAATTTTGCTGAAATAAGATTTAAAAATGGAAATTTAGGAAAACTAAGCAGTTTTCCAAAGTCCATGTGTATTTAGTAAATAGATTTGAACTTGGATCTGTCTGATTCCAAAACACACGTACTTCCCACCACACTGTATCTCTCAAAAATGCTGCTATTTTGAAACTACCTTATTTATGATTATGTCACAATTCAGAGCACAACTATATAAATAGGATATAATATCTCTTAAAATCAGCAGCACTTGCCTGGCCAACGTGGCTCAGTGGTTGAGCAT
>NW_006365626.1:0-781 GCF_000327345.1 Myotis davidii
CCCTAAATTATGCAGTGTATTTTCCTAACAAGAACATTCTCTAAAATAACCACAGCACAATTTTCAAAACTAAGAAATATAATTGACACAATGCTCTTGTCTAATTAGCACAACACATTCAAATTGAATTCCATTTATTGTAATGTCTTTTAAGTCTATTTTTTCTCCTGGTTCCCTTTAATCTGTGACAGTTCCTCTGATTTTCCTGATTTTCATGACCCTGACACCTTAGGAATTGTAGGCCAGTCATTTGTAGAATGTCTGTCCATTTGGGTTTGTGTCTATTCTTTTTCTCATAATTAGATTTTGATCATGCATTTATGGCAGAAACACCACATAAGTGATTTTGCGTCTTTCTCAGTGTATCATATCAGGAGGCCTGTGATGTTAACGTGTCCCATTATTGGTGATGTCAATTTTGATCACTCGATTGAAGTGGTGTCCACCAATTTTCTTCACTATAAATTATTGTTTCCCCCTATGATTGTTAAGCATATTATAGAAAAATTCTTTGAGACTGGGTATCCTGCTCCTCTCACCTTCACTCACAAGTTTTGGCATCCACTGGTGATTTTTAAAAATCTCTATCATTCCATCTACATTTATGGGCATCCTATTGAAAGGAAGACTATTCCCTTCTCCTTATTAATTTATTTATTTACTTATTTATTTATTCATTTAGTATATTAAGGAGGACTCAGGAATTGCTATTTCATTCAATGGATTATAATCTGTTACTATTATATAATTTGATGCTCAAATTGTCCCAGATTTGGCCAGT
>NW_006365627.1:0-781 GCF_000327345.1 Myotis davidii
TGTGCAGCCAAGGTTGAGAACCACTGCGTTAGAACGAGTTCAGGCGCCTTCTCCTAAGCCCATGCATTTAAAGTCTTCTGTTCTTCCTTCTGTGCCGCTGGCGGCCGAGATGAACTATATCCAGAGCTCTCATCCCAAGAATGGCCGTAGGGTTTGCCAGGGTCTTATTAGAGATTAAATTTCCAACTTTCGTTGAGTAAGTGTTCAGGCAGTGTGATCAATGTCAGAGGTAAAAAGTCCAATAAGACGTGGACCCTCGATGAATTTCCGATCGAGTCGGAGAGCAAGTAAAACGGCAATCACAGAGCAGGGGATGCGTTTTATTGAGATATGTTGTAAGAGCACGGAGGAAGGGTATAGGGCAAGGAACACTTCTGGGAAAGATGACAGAAGGTAGGCCACTAGGATCCCACACCAGCAGCGGACGGCTCAACCCCCTTCCCCACCCCAAGGGCCCCCGAACCGTGACACAGAGTCCTGCAGGCTTACAGGAGGCATTCCACAAATGCAGACCCCAGGCTGAGGCACATGGAACATGAAGACAGAAATGAGCAAGAAACCTTACAATCCTACCTGCCATCACCCCACACATACATCCCTACAACCCAGCCATTGCAGACAACAGAGGGAAAATGGACACCCCCAAAAAACCAGCACAGTCAGTCCTGAGTCCAGTGGCCAGGAGGGAATGACAAGACACGCAGGTATGACCAGGCTTTGCTGGGGCGCAGGCAGGCAGGGCAGGACCACACTGTTGGGAGCAGATAAGAGCCAATGGGCA
>NW_006365628.1:0-781 GCF_000327345.1 Myotis davidii
AAAAAAAAACCTGTTTGCTCTAATAAAAGGAATACTTGACCTTTCTAGAAATAATAGATAAGATGTAATATATAGCACAACTTCATGCAATATAGAAATGCTACATATCGGTTAATTTTACATTAAACTATTGCTATAAAAACTGCAAACGGAGGTCAATCTTTGACAGATCTAAAAATACAACCATGTGGATCAAATTTTCCAGTCACAGCTTCATCTCTGTAGATTTTCTTTCATTTGTAAAAATCTTGCTGTTTCTGCAGAGGAACTGATTAGACTGTCCACTTTACTGCTGAGCAATGTAGTTCTGAAAATGAGCTTCCGCCTACAACAATGCAGTCTATTTGCTGTGTATGTTTTTTAATCTGTCCAAGACCGGCGTTAGGCCTTACATTTCAGATTTGACTATTTGCCTTCGGCATAAACTCTCTTAGTGGCAGCTCCTTGAATTTTCACATAAATAGTATTCCAGTTGAGAACTGTCTCTATATGGCCATGTTATTGGAACATACATTTTTAAGCCTCTTCTAATCATTATAATACATTTTCATGTATTGCTCTCACTGAATTTTGGCTTCGGCCATAGTAAAAGAGAATAATGTTCCTCACTTTCACCTTAACTCACAAACTAATGTTTTAGAACAATTGAGCTGGAAGATGAAATACTTCTTAGAATATTTTACAAAAAAGTTTTTAGGGAAATTTGTGTAATCAAGGACTCAGTTTTTCTGTAGAACCCCAATCACACCTGAAAGGCTTTGTTTATCTAGGCCAGTGGTCG
>NW_006365629.1:0-781 GCF_000327345.1 Myotis davidii
AGAGATCAGCTGTTGTCCGTCAGTGGCCCCGTTAACCAAAGATGGGCAACCTCGCTGAGATTTTCACCGTCGAGATCAAGAATTAGCCTTGAACCCTGCAGAACTCTCCCGTCAGATTCTCTGATTCTAGATACCGCCTCCACACCCGAGAACGAAGTTTACAGCAGTGATTAGTAAACTGAAAGGTCTTAGCTGTTGGAATGAGAATATTGATTCACCCATTCAACAGATACTGATTGAATTCCTTCTCTGGGCCAGATACTGTTCTACACACAGTGAAAAAAAATAGGCAAAGATCTCTGCTCCCTGCCTTGAGGAGCGTAAAGGTAGGAGGGAGAAGGAGGATAAATAGTAAACAAACAAATTTGCATTTGTTTGTTACAGTCAAAATAGAAAAGTGGTTAGAAGATGCTAAGTACTATGGAGGAAATCATAGAGCCCAGTAAGAAGTTTGGGGAGAGTAGGGAAGACTTGGTTGCAATCTTAAATAGGGAGGTCAGAGTAGACCTCATTGGAAAGGCAAGATTTGAGCAAATATATGAAAGAAACTAGGGAGTGGATTTAAAGGGGAAGAGCAAGAATATGGAAAGGTGAGCGGAAAGTTGTAGGACAGGCCAGACGAGCAACCAAGGACCAAGGAGGGTGGAGTTTTAGGAACTTGGCTTTTCTCTGAGAGCAGTGGGAAGCCCTGGCAGAATTTTGGGCAGAGGAGTGATTTGGTGTACTTATACAGCAACTCCTCACTTAACGTCCTGAACAGGTTTTGTGACTGAATGACATA
>NW_006365630.1:0-781 GCF_000327345.1 Myotis davidii
TGACGCTCAACCACTGAACCACGCCAGCTGGGCAACATGCACAATTTAAATCTCTAGTGTGGTACATTTCAATAGTTATGCATTTATTTTAGCATGAATTTAGAAAAACAAAACAAGTATATAAAAACTATGATTTCACAGATAAGAAAAACATTGATTTAAAAGAATATATAGCATGCAGGTAGTATGAACAGATGGTATGCATTTAGGGAAAAAATCATTAAGGTGGTATTAAAATGAATACAGTTTTAGGAAAAAAATTATGGCTGTCGGGTCGGTATTTACATAATCACCACATATTGGGTGAATACCACATACTGCATCCACACTTACATTGGGGACCATTATCTATCCTTTATTATTACCCTCTGTCTGTGCATTTAGTCACCACTCTCTATAGTTACGGAGTTGTTAGAAAGTTCACCCAAGGAGATAGGGCTGGGACTGAACCATGACTCTGGCTCATTTCTGGAGCCACGCACCTTCCATTATAGGACAAGGCCCCTAGGCGTACGTACGGTGCTTGAATTTGGTAAGCTTGCAAGAAATGACAGCTGGCTGTCAGCATTATCATTCATGTAAAACATATTCTTAAACATTTATGTCAATGTTCATCTCTTTCTTTTGTAGGTGATAAAATAGGCATTAAAAGGTTAAGTGACCGCCAGTATTGAGGTGTAATTGTGATTCCTAGAGGGGCTAATAATACATCACCAGTAGCATCTTGAACCCTTGTTTCTGCTAAGTGCTGGCCAAGGGTCTTGGGTGTCCCACATGTAGG
>NW_006365631.1:0-781 GCF_000327345.1 Myotis davidii
TCGACACTCAACCACTGAGCTATGCTGGCCAGGACACACATTATCTTTTAGTATCAAATCCTAAGTTAATCAAGCACTGTCTAGCTTATCAAATCCCTTCTCTTTGGCAGTAATATCAGTGAATTACACCCTGCAAGCAAAGCAGATGGCATGAATAAGCTGCTTATGCCAACACATAGCGTGTGCGAAAGGGTAATTGACCTGCCTCATGATGAAATAAATATATTTCCCCTAGTCGACCAACATTTAGAACAAAATGATATTTTCCCATAGTTTAATCAGTGTGATGACATTAATTATAAGCATGAACAATTCTAGCACTACTAAAAATAAACCATGAAACAATTAATGTATTTTTTAAAAACCTAATGTTATTTGACCCCTTGAAGGGTGAGTTATGCTCCTGGTATTGGACGTGGCATTCCAAGACTATCTTTGAAAATTGAAGAGTCATCCTAACCAAAAGGTGGTGGCATTCTGTGGGTTAGTGTTCTGTGCAAAGGCCTATAAAGACTGCCTTCCCCAGGTGCTTGCTCAGAAATAATTTGCAATATTTTCAATATGCAGTCATTTCAAAATGGCACTGAAGAACTGGTGCTGCTGTGCTGTCTCTGGTTCCCAAATACATAAAAACAAGTTTGAGAAAGAGGTCAACAGAAGTTCATAGATTTCAACTCCATAAACCTAGATATCCCAGTTGCATAAATATACCATTTCTCCATTTTAAAAGTGGTTTGTCTTCTCCTTTTTTCTATTGCATATGTTTATTTTAGTTAATTTA
>NW_006365632.1:0-781 GCF_000327345.1 Myotis davidii
TTTAAAAAAAAAATTCTAAAATTAACCAGTCATGATTTTCCTTCTTACAAAAAGATTTAGATGTGCTTACTTAAAGTTTTGCTGTTAAACTCTGTAGGAGCACAGATCTACCAGTAGCAGAAGAGATGGGGACCCAAGGTCTATAAAGTTTGCAGCTACAGAGGATGAACTGCTAATGGAAACTATAGTTTTCATTTATCCCTCTCCTCCAAAAATCACTGCTACTCAAAGTGAGGTACTTGAATAATCAGCATGGGCCTCATCTGTGGGCTCGTTAGAAATGCAGACTCTCATGCACCTTCCCAGATTTTCTGAATCGGGATCTACATTCTAACAAGTTCTCTAGGTAATTTACATTAAGTTACATGCTAACAAGTCAGAACTCAACTTGTATTGCCTCATTGAGGAACCCTTTAGTAATATCCCTGATGGGTCCAGTGTCCTTAGTAATCCTGTCATAGCACAAAGTTCCTTTCATCCATTTTTCTGTTTATCAGTCTATGATGGATGTGATTGTCTCTCCAATAGACTGTCAACCCAGGATGAAACTTGTGATCATCATGGCATACCTGGCACAGTGTGTTATATATCATATAATCAATAAGTAGTGAATGAATGAATTAATTAATGAAGCCTGTTTGACAATTGGCAAAAATGTCTGTATTATTACTATGCATTGTTGATTTCAACTTTAAAAAAAATAGCTTTCTGGTGCAATTATTACCATTGTTATTATTATAGTTGTTGTTATTGAGTTACTAATGTAATAAAAAGTAGTTTT
>NW_006365633.1:0-782 GCF_000327345.1 Myotis davidii
TTTTTTTTTATTTATTTAGAAATGTTTCCCTAAAATTATCTCTTGTGAAAAAGAGATAGATAACATTTTCATCTGTTTTATCAATTAAAACTTGTTTTGAACCAGCCTTCCCTAATAATAAAATGATGAGAAATGATGAAAGGTACTTAAAGTAATGAAATGAAAGATTCCTAAGTAATGAAATCAATAGGCAAGGAAAGATGCAAGATAACTTATGGTAAATTGTAGGTACTTTCTACTGAGAATTATTCCTAAAGAGCTAACTGAGGACCTTGAAGTGTGATGTTGCATGAGATTACCTGTAAGGATCATTCGCTCCATTTTATGATATTGTCACTTAAAATATAAGAACATGCCACACTGCAAGACTAAACGTTCGGCCTGGTTTTATACGACATGTGCCAGATGGCCAGGATAAATGAAAATATGTGCTTCCTAGATAAATTTGTGATAATGTGTGATCCTTAGTCTACTTTGTAAGGCAGGATTAATCTGGAGGAATGGTACTTCAATGTCCGGAGAGCCAAGACAAATGTAAACTATCTGTTTACATATTAATTGATATTAGGTTGACAAACACTCATGTTCAATAATATTTTGGACTTTCTGGATATTTAAGCCCGGTTGGTTGAAAATAATATAATTCTTTCCCCAAAACCCTCTAATCCCAAATAAAAAATATTTTATTGCAAAAGTACTAAAGTCTCTGTAAAGTCTCCAATATTTAATTTAACTTTCCTTAATATTGTGCTTGCTCTCTTACACACACACACACACACACA
>NW_006365634.1:0-782 GCF_000327345.1 Myotis davidii
AAAAAAACATACAAAAACATAGACCTTGCACCTGGTTTTAAATAGCTCATTAAATAATATTTTATAGTCTTACACACTACTAGGTTTTCTCTTACTTGCCTCCAAAAAAATGGCTGCATGTAAGAACATTTACATGTTCTTTCAGTTAATCAACTTAATTTATATGTTCTTTCAGATAATCATGTTCTTTCAGATAATCAAGTTGAGTTTAGTTTTCTTTCTTTCTTTTCCCAATAGTACCAAGTAAATTGAAATGAAAGCTAATACTTTTGATTTTTTAATCCAATGAAGGGGTAGTCAGGAGATCAATAGAAGACTTCGCACTTCTACCTTCAAGATAGTCATCCACTTTAGTTCGTTTTCACACATTTGTTCTAATAATTCTTGGGTTCCCTGGGGCGATCAGGCAGGGAAATCTTTATTCTAATCATTCAAAAAAATGGAAAGAAATGTGTGTTTCATTTCATAAAAGTGTTCTGTTTGTGCTGAAGATGCAGAGCACATGCTTAGCATAGGTTGCCATTTCATCTACTTCACTTGTGATGCTGATCATTGGGTGTGAGAAGGTGGGACTGAGGGATTTAGAGAGAGGAGTTGGGCACGAGAGGGAGACAGAGAAGCGGAAGAGACTGGAAGCCATTTCATCATAATGAGGTAAATGTTTAGAGATCTTCAATCTGGAGAAAAGAGACTTGGAAAACGTGAGAACTCAGTTTAATTTTTGTGGGTTCAATGATTAGAGAGATTCGTTTGGTTTATTTCAAGCAATGCAGGAATTTTTG
>NW_006365635.1:0-782 GCF_000327345.1 Myotis davidii
AAAGCTTTTTGCCAGAAGCTTATTACAACCAAAGCCTTAGTTTATACTAGAGGAAGCTGATCCTTGGAGAAGTTAGGTTATTTGCAAGAGCTACACATGGAACAGTAGAACTCTGAGTTGCAAGACTTCCCAGCTATTTCACCATATGGCCCTTACTGCTGCCCACTGCTTTGTTCATTAATAGAGCACTTCAGACCAGTGCTTCTCAAACTACACCTGCATGCACGTCCCCTGGGGATCTTGTGAAAATGGAGATTTGATTCAGCAAGTCTGGGGTAAACCTGAGATTTGCATTTCTAACAAACTCCCTGGTGGGGCCAAGCTGTTGTGCTTGACCACACTGAGTAACCAGGCTGTAGGTGATGGTGTGGTCTGCACACATTGTCCTCTTCAGCTCATTTTCGTCATCAGAAGAGGTGCCTTTTACTCTCTCAAAATGTATGGATTTTGTCCAGTTGGAATATTATATCAAGTATTGTATCTGCTGCAGGCTTGTGCTCTGAGATAATCCTTAAGAAATTCATTTCTAGAGTATCCTCTTAGGGAGATTTTTAAAGTAACTTTAGGCCATTTCCCCTTTAATATCATCCCTGCCCACTGTTGAGACACATCACCATGTACCAGGACTAAGGACCAAAATATGTCAACGCTGTCCTGGTATAAACAAAGTTTAGAAAAATAAAGCGTTAAACATGTTCTGGGTCAACACTGAGATGAAATTTTCAGAGATGAATCAGAGCAGATGTGAACTTGGACTCAGGATTCATGTGTCCCTCTGCCTC
>NW_006365636.1:0-781 GCF_000327345.1 Myotis davidii
CTAGGCATCTGGCTCAGTTATTCGGTGTACACTTTTTGGGAAAATGTGGAATGTAGTGGGAAATTCTACGAGCTATCTGAGCGCCATAACTTTATTATCTATGTAAAGGCAAGAAAATAGGAAGAGGAATGATGACTTGGGTTCCACATCATCACTTACCTTTATGATGCTTGAATAAGCAATTACAATTTGGGGGAACCTGGTATTTTCGTTAAATGAAAGCATTGTGCTAGAATAACATTGAAGTCCATCATATCTAAACCACTATTATTGTTTATTTGGTTTTGTTTGTTTTAATTTTTTAGCATCCTTGATGTGTTTGGAAGATGTAAGGACAAGAAAGACATTTCTATACAGCCTGAACACTTTTACACTAACTCCTGTGTGTGACTTCACATTTTATAAGGCAGAATGTACTAAAAACTGCAGGCCCGGATGAGGAATTTCTGATGGCTCACATCAGGCCTTCAAAGCACTACATCGACAAGAGCTAAATATAAAAAGATAATAGTATTGATGTCATCAAAACAATAGTAACAAAAAACACATGGAGTTTTTAAAGTCTTTAGTAACAAAAATGTTAAAAAGCCACATCTTGGGGCAATTATGCCATGAAAGTGTTTCTTGGGACCTGCATGATGGCACTTTTTTATCTTCAATTTTTCTCCTGTGTTTTCTTTATGTCTCTCCCTATCAGTTTCTTTTCTTTCTTTCTTTCTTTTTTGTCTTGGAATGAAAAAAACGAGTCCATTGTGATGATGATGATGATGATGATGATGAT
>NW_006365637.1:0-782 GCF_000327345.1 Myotis davidii
AAAAAACAGAGGGCGGGGAGGTAGGGAGACGTCACAGTGACCAAGTGAAGCCCTGAACCACAGAGACGGTGTGTGTTTGAGACGATTTCAGTGACACGCTGCAGTTCTGTCTCAGCGATGAGCAACGGACACTTCACCTCTTGTCCACCTTCTTGTGCTCTCTGGACAGTTTTCGAGATCTTCCTTCTCTGGGGTTTCAATGAGATTCGACACAGAAAATAAGCCCCTTGTCCTGTGCCCCTCGGCTCCAAAGCCAGCTGTCCGGGCGGAAGTGAGAACCAAGGGACTTCAGGTTCCTCATATGTGCGTCTGACGTAGACATGGAAACCAGGAGAGCCCTGTCAGGAGAGTGTTGCCTAAGAGGGAACACTGGATGCCAGATCCCGAAGGAGGAGGCGGGCCATGGGACTGCCGCTCTGCTTAGAACAGACCTGGAGTCTGGGCTGCCAGCGGCCTCAGACTCCTCACCGGCGGCTGCATCCACACCCAGGCCCGGTCGCCGTAAAAGGAACGGTCGGTCCTGCAGTGCATCTGTTTGGATTCCCAGGTGGACGACAGGGCACCCTATGCCCTGAAGGCAGCCATCCCAGGGAACGGGCTCTCTGGGGATGCTATGCTCCAGTTTGGCATCCACGTGTCAAGGAGGACGTGGAAAAGCTTAGGGAAGACCGAGAGATGATTAAAGGACTGGCAAACGGGAACTTTGAAGATGGGGAAAGGCACTATTTAGTCCAGAGGAAAGATGGCGAGGGAGCGACTTAATAAGCATCTTCCAGCCCATG
>NW_006365638.1:0-782 GCF_000327345.1 Myotis davidii
CCCTCTACTGGCAAAGCTTAATATCTACGAGCAGGAAAGGGATAAATATTTAAAAGGCCCAAATCCATTTCACAGAGCAGGCAATAAGGTAAATTTGGAACTGAAAGGCAATAATTTATTTATTACTGGTACACTAGGAAACCTATTCATTATTTTCAAAAGTTGTAAATAAATGTAAGTAAATAAACATTTATTCTGCCTTTCCTATTTTATGCAAAGAGCTGAGGTTCAAAAAAACTTTAGCATATTGTTTGTGGATTCCAAATAAATAAACTGGAGGACTGGCTGTGAGAGAGGTGGGTTTATTAGGACTTGTGTGCATACTGATGGTGGCTGACCAGTGCAATTTTCCACCAGTCCCATCTAGCCTGTGGCCAGCGGGTGCAGGGGTAGGGAGGTGTTGGGGGTTGAATGTGCCAGAGAACAAGCTGTATTAGATAAAATAGTAGCTGTTTGCAATCTGGGTCAGATCTAGAAGCAGTTTCTCTGTGGCCTTTCTTAGGCCAAGGAGCAGGACAGGCTCCCAAGGTCTCACAGTCCATTTACAGATGGTTTTCACTATACCAGTACTCCCGCAGGGTGGGAGAGGGAGCTGGAGCATGGAAAGGAGCCCATGTACCCATTTACCAGACACCATAAACAGTACTTCCACAACATACCAAAACTTATGACAGGCAATGAAAGCAGTGGTCAGACAGAAATTTATAGCTGTAAATAGTTACATTAAAAAGAAGTCCTGACAATGGAGCATTATTCAGTGCTAAAAAGAAATGAGCTATCAA
>NW_006365639.1:0-782 GCF_000327345.1 Myotis davidii
ACACACACACACACACACACGCTCCCACCACCTAGATCAAAACACAGAATATTTCCAAAAGCCCGGAAGAATTCCCCGTCACCCTTCTCTTTAACATGACCATTGTTTAGGCTTCTGTCATCATAGGTTAGTTTTGCTTGCATGTTACTTCGTACAAATTGAATTAAACAATACGCACTCCTGTGTCTAGTTTCCTTCAGGCAGCCCGATGCCTGTGTGTCTCATTCACGTCGTCCGGGGTTTGTTCTTGCTCCTGATCCCACTGTCTGGACACACTCCAGATGGTTCATTCTCCTGTGGATGGACAATTGCGTTGTTTCCAAGTTTGGGCAATTACGAATGAGGCTGCTAGAGATTCTTGTACATGTGTTTGGTGGGCTAAGCTTGTCATTTCTGTTGGGTATTATTATGGACCAAATGTGTCCCCCCCCCCAATTCATATGTTGAAGCCCAAACCCCCAATGTAGTCTTTGGGAGGTAATTAGTTTTAGATAAAGCCATGAGGGTAGAGCCTCAATGAGGGGACTTGTTATTGTTCCCATTATTCCTTTTAAGAAGAGGAAGAGATACCAGGCCTTCTTCTCTCTGCCACGTGAGGGTGTAGCCAGAAGGCAGACATCTGCCAGCCAGAAAGAGGGATCTCCCCAAGAACCCGACATGTGGGCACCTTGATCTTTGGCTTCCCGGCCTTGTTTAAGTCATCCATCTATGGTATTTTGTTGTAGCCGTCCCAGAGCTAAGACGCTAAGTCTCTCTCTCTCTCCCCCCGCCCCCCCACCCCG
>NW_006365640.1:0-782 GCF_000327345.1 Myotis davidii
CATCTTCACATACTAATATTTATTGAATTAACATGTCAAACTTAAATGAATTTAATGACCAAAGTTGGTATGCTATTCTGATACACGTTTGCTATATTTTAAATGCCAATATGCTTATTACCATTTTAAGTGTCTTATGTAATTATGTTAATTAAAGATGCAATTAAATTGTTGTTAAAGATATAGTTATATAGCTTGTTTTATATACCTCAAAACCAATAATCATAAAAAACACTGATCCAAATATTTTATCAGTTGACCTAGTAAGTTGTAACTTTATTTGATATAGTAGAGCCCAGGAGAATTTCTTCCTAAAGATGCAATCTGTGATTTCTAGTTACTGATTGTATGTTATCAGCCGAATCCTTTATTTGATTAGTATTTTCTGACAACAGCCTCATCAGACAGACATAATTACCTGCAATTAGTCATTGAAAACTTAAGACCAAAGAGACTGAGAAATTTGCCTATGGATGTAAGCCATATAAAAAGTTCACAATAAAAAGACTTGCCTAGTGACAAAATCTGTGGCTTTTTAAATATGACTTTTATTCGACTAAAAAATGTCACAAGCATTTGATAAGAAATGGCATTAAGTGTGTAATATTACCTTGAAATTTTCATGCGTGCTACCTTTTCCGTGGTAAAATAACATGCCATTCATCTGGCAAATACAGCAGTGGAGGGTTGCCATCTGCTAGGTTTGTCACAGCAGAGTACAATAGACGGTGGCTTAAACCACTGAAATGATTTCCTTACAGTTCTGGAGGCTAGAAGTCCAA
>NW_006365641.1:0-782 GCF_000327345.1 Myotis davidii
TTTTTTTTAAAAAGGTGTGTTGTCATGTCTCATTTTAAAATAATTGTCATAAATCTCAAGTAGGCATCCAACATTGTCCTATATGCCCATTAAAGTTCTCTATTTTGTCCTTTTACCCCCCAAAATGATCATTTCAGACCTTCTAGGTCATTAAATCTCTATCCACCTCACTCACATTCACATCACTCACATATACTAATACACTAGAGCTCACACACACTTTGAGCCAATGAATTGGTGTTCATTTTTCTTCAGGAAAGAGAGGTATTACGATATAAATTCCCTCGTCTTTCCATTTGAAATCTATCAATCTCCCAATATCCTTAATTTACTTTCTTTTCCTTCCCTCCAATTATGTGGGATAGAATTTCTTACTCCTATAAATACATCTCACCTTTTCAAGGTCTTCCTTCATTCTTACACTTAAACTTCAACAGGTTGATAACCTCAATTTTATCTCCAGACCTGGTCAATGCTGTGTGAATATCTCACCTTGAGTTGGATGGCTTTGACTCTTGTTACGTTCTTTCATAGCCTAATGCTTATACATACAACTGCCTGATGGAAGTCTCGTCTATGCCATCTCACAGCCAAAGTGGCCTCATTCTGGGTATGCAGTCGTACAGAGCCTTGTGCTTAAATAAAGGTCTCATACTTGCTTTAATACTTGGCTGTTACCATTTTGAAATTATTAATAATTTGTGAACCAGAGTCTTACATTTTTATTTTACACTTGGCCCCCACAAGATATGAAACTAGTCCTACTACTAGATACTATATTT
>NW_006365642.1:0-782 GCF_000327345.1 Myotis davidii
GAATATTTTCAGATATCGAGGTGTTGCACAAGACAACTGGTCAGAGAAGTTAGGAGGGCAAGGGAAGAGGAGGATCGGGAGCCACCCCCTCTAAGTGGTTGCTGCTTTCCCTGCAGGACTGTGCATTGATAGATTTCTCTTTCCTCCAACTCTCCCATCCTCTGTCTCTTTCTCTGATTCTTAAATTGGCCTTTCCTACTAAAAGGTCAATATGTTTTCACGCTTGAGAAATTTCATTCAAGAATTTTTGTCAATGGACAAGTCATAAGAAGTTCTTCCATTTTAGGGCTGGTTGACGTCACCAAGGAGGCGATAAATATCTGTTGATATAATTGTATGTGAGATTCAGTGTTGAGAGAGCAAAAATTCTGCCCCTGGTTTCCTGGCAGGGCCCAATGGTTTATGCAGGAGCAGAGGCAGCACGCAATCAAGCTGTCAAGAGAGCGTCAGCTTATTAGGCAAATGCTGCGTGATTTCTGAAGAGGATCGACGCTATAAAATCCCACTCCAGGCTCTGGTGTGGAGAAACTCAGAGCCCAAGTCCGTTGAGAGACTGAAGAGAAAGAGAAGAGGGAAGAAAAAGCCCACAGTGGAAGCAGAAAGGAGAAAGAAAGAAAACCCCTGAAAAAGCCTGGAGACATTAATCTGCAGCAGCGCCCCAGAAGGTAGGGAGCCTAGACGGAAACGCGGCTCCAACTTTGCACTGCCTGAGCTGCAACCGAGCTCCCTGCGGAGCCCTGGCCCTGTCCTTCCAGTGGTGTGTGTGTGTGTGTGTGTGTGTG
>NW_006365643.1:0-782 GCF_000327345.1 Myotis davidii
AAAAAAAAGCTCTCTTATTAAACCCTTCCACAGTAAATCATATATCTAAATGAAGATGACTTTTCAAGAAAAAAAGAGATAATAAAAGGACTTTCTTATCTTTATGCCAAGAACACCTCCTTGTAAAATGTTGCTGTAACTGAATATCATCGAGCCTTTCAAAGTAATAGAAGGGAAATTTCTTTCAAAATGTTGGCAAAACATTTAAGGATCCTATGTTGTTGAAGATATGGATTTTTTTAAAGAAGTTGTAACTTTATGATAGTAGAATACTCCTATGGCCGTCCTGGTTTTGTTCAGTGTCCCTCACTAAGCTATATCCAGGATCACAAAATAGGCCTTAAAGCATTCCTGATTTTTCTGTCACAACACAGGTAGCCTAGTGGCAACTAGCAGCACTCCAGTGCAAGTATTTGTGAGCTGCTCCTCAAGCATGCAAGCACTAAACTTTTGGCTAACCCGCAGCTTTTCCATTACAATACATGAAGGAATGCTAGTCATTACTCTCATTTGTATAATGTTTTCCACCCTTAAATAATGTTTTCCTCATATTAAGCTGTGTCTCTCAATAATAAACTGATTATGACAGTTTGAGTTTTAATAAAGTATCACCTACTTGCATCTCAATATGGGCAACACAGCAATTCCAGAATCGGTCCCCAAAGTAAAACAAAATAAAAGCTCACATTTTGTAATCCAGTTAATAATTTAGTTTAGTGAATGCATCATCATTGTTGTCATTCTTTATATCATATGTTCTAAAACTTGAAAGAATACTTTTT
>NW_006365644.1:0-782 GCF_000327345.1 Myotis davidii
ACTCAAACAAATATTTGTACATGAATGTTCATAGAAGCTCTACTTACAAAGGCCAAAACGTAGAAACAGCCCAAAGGTACATCAATGGATAAGTGACACCAAAAGCACAAAATGTGGTAAGTGTAACGGAATATTACTCAGCCATAAGAAGGAACACAGTACTAATGCACACTATAATATAGGTGCACCTTAAAAATATGAGACCAAAAAGAAACCAGACACAAAAGGTCACCTATTGTATAAACAGACTGGTGGTTGCCAGGGATTGGGAGGAGGGAGGAACAAAGCATCATGCCTTCAGAGTTATAGGGTTTTCTTTGGGTGATGAAGATGTTTTGTAACTAGACAGAGGTGGTGCTCCTAGTCATATGGTTCATGAGATGTTAGGTCTGTCCCTTACCACCCTGCTTTGGAGATTTACAGTGCACATCAGCACTAGGCTAAGAAATCCTATCGTGAAAACACTTAAACTCAGCATTTCTGAGAAATATAAACACTCTCTCAGGTGTTTTTCAAAATGTAGGTCACAACCCATTAATAAAAATCAATTTAGTGGATCGGAATAGAAAATACTAAGCTGCATCAGTAAAGGTAAGCGTTATATTTCATTAAGCTTTTGTTTCAGTCACACACACATTATACTAAGACATGCTATCAAATATATTTCTTACTAAGTCACCACCAGAAAACTGAAAACCACTATGAATACAACAAACAAATCTTACCTCACTTACCATATTATAGAATTCTAACTCTCTTGGGCCCCTTGGAGGTGGCTGTAG
>NW_006365645.1:0-782 GCF_000327345.1 Myotis davidii
CAAATGTTCCCACAGATGGGGCTAGGAGAAGTACTATTGCTCATGGTTGAGAACTATTGCTTTAATGTAATATTCAATTAAAAAAATCAAAACAAATCAGCTTCCTTAGTCACAATATTGATTTGACCTTAAACAAACAAACAAACAAATCAGATATGTCCATGGCTTTAAAGCCTACTGGGGAGATAATTAACCTTTACCTGTGGCACAGGTATTGAATGCTGGAGTCAAAGTGTTAGCCATTCAATGCATATTTCCTGTGCTGTTTGTCTTTAACAGCTGCAGCAAAGATAAATGAATTTTTGGCTAATTTTGTCAAATCTGATTGGTTTGACATTATTGTTATCGAATTCTGGGGCTGAGGAAGACCTTATACAAGTAGTAAAAAAGTCATCTCTGAGGAATCATATTATCAGTATTATGTTAAATTCTTGTTTTCTTTTCAAGAATTTATTTAAGCCATTTCTCTATTTTCTGAGGATTAGTTTTAGTTAAAGCTAGATAATGTAATTCACAAACCCGCTTAACTGGCAACAAACACATTTTAATGTTTTGCCAAATATGGAATACAGATGAGGATATTTTTGCATGTGTCTCTGAATTATGGAACTCAAAATCTTCCTTGAATGTACCACAGATACTCCAGCTGATGTTGGGGGTGCATGAAAATCAATCTATATATTAAATATTAGCATAACCCAACTGTCATATTGTTGTATCGCAAATCAGTGAGCTGGAGAAGACGCCTTATGAGCCAATTAGTTAGGAGTCATCTTTATTGC
>NW_006365646.1:0-782 GCF_000327345.1 Myotis davidii
TGCCTCTTCTGAGAAAATTAGAAGTCAAATCCTTGAGCCAGGCAAGGATTACATTTGCTCATTTTAACCTTAGCAATATTGCTACTACCTGGGCCTCTGGTTTCCGTAGTAACCTTGCTCAATAAGCATTTGTGGGAAAGTGTCCTAATGTTAGTGTCATAGAATGTGAAATTGTCTGGACTGTGGATTCACTTCTATGGTGCAGAAGATGTGGTAGCTCAGGTTCCTAATGGCCAATGAACTGCCTCTTCAGGAGACCACAGATCCAATGTGACATCTACAACACCAACCACTGTGCTAATTGCTCCAGCCAGAAAATAGGGTGCTTAATGGGGAATGCATGGGAAAGGAATCCTTCCACTGAAGCCAAAGGGCAATAGAAGCTCATTGTACTTTCTAACACGTTCACACTGTTGAGTAAGCCAGGAAAGTTCCTGATTACCCTGGAAGGCAAGAGAAAGTACAGACTTTTCCCTTTCACTGTATAATAAAAACTGATGAAAAGGAACACAGGGAGTGGAGTTTCCACCTAGGCAGATTTCAGTAGACGGGTCGTTATACAAAGAACGACCTTCAATTAAACTGAGAGAGAATGCAAGACTGAACTCCCCACATTTTGCAGAGCAACAGCATCTTTCTCAGAGGTTTATTAGAGGACTCCTTCAATGGAGCTTGACTATTTGGGGGACATGCACACCTCTAAAAATAAACTATGCTAACGTTGCAAATATCTTTAGA
Source organism: Myotis davidii (assembly GCF_000327345.1). Lineage (NCBI taxonomy): Eukaryota > Metazoa > Chordata > Mammalia > Chiroptera > Vespertilionidae > Myotis > Myotis davidii. Next base: position 739 of record NW_006365646.1, read on the forward strand.
TGACAAGAAGCACCCAAGTACAGTGGGGCCTTGACTTACGAGTG
>NW_006365647.1:0-782 GCF_000327345.1 Myotis davidii
TGCTAAAATTGGTGGTTCTTCATAATTGTTGCTTGTCAGGTGACCTCTAAATTCTCTGTGCTTGTGGACTTATTAGGTTTCATATCATCATTGCTTCAAAAGATGTGTCATTATGTGTATCATTTGACAAAAGCCTAATCGTTCTGGGAAGAATATTAAATGGCATAATAGAGATTCTCAAAAAAATGTGAAGGGAGAGACATTTTCCTCATACCAGAATTACTCCCTTAAAGGCTTAAACAACAACAAAAAGAGAGAAAGGTGTGATTGACAAAAAGTCATTTCAAATGGTACCCCAGGAGCTCTGCATAATGCACCCAGCACAGCGCTTCCTGTGGACAGGGAAATAGCTGAAAGTAAACCAGCAGAAATGTGTTGTGGTTTCATTGTTATGCTCAGTGGCTTGACTGGATAAATGGAATCCCGCAGCATTTTAGGTTAAAAACCATGAAACAACATTTCCAGATGGAATATGCATTCTTATTGTTGTCTAAAATCATTCCATCAGTCGTCTTTAGCAAGATAAAAAATGAGCCAGCACCAACACTTTCTGATTGAGGGTCAGTGGCTTCAGAAAACCCCAGGGACAAAACTAGAATATTCTTTAGGCAATGATGCATCTTCAAAGCCTTTGATAACATGAAGGACACATTATATAGGAAAAACAGATGTTAAGTATTTTCTTTTTTAACATGTAAATAATTTTACAAGTAGTAGAAAGAAAAACATGCTGGGGTTTGTTTGTTTGTTTAATCCTCACCCCAGGACATTTTCCCATTGAT
>NW_006365648.1:0-782 GCF_000327345.1 Myotis davidii
AGAACTAATGACAGGGAGATAAACATCATCCAGCTAATAATAGCTGCAAGCCTTTGAAACTCTTCTTAGCTTAAATGTAAATCATATACAATGAAGGCACAGAATGTTAAAGGCAGAAATTCTGTAAAACCAGTTGAGTTGATTAGTGCTAAATTACTAGTTTTCCATCTGCTGGGGTGGTAATAATTTTTTTAACTGCTTGACTAAAAAGTTTTATTTCACAAAGAATCCATGTTCAGTTGTCCGTTTGAAGGTATTTTATGGATGTACAAAAAGAAAGAGTTGGTGACAAATATGCAATCAATTGTGAGGATCTGATGTCATTAAAAACCTAACAATTCATACATAAAGGCATTAGGAAAATATTTTTGCAATAGTTTACAAACATATATGTTACCATCAGAATACTAAATGGAAAGTTAAGATTTGAGTCTCCAGATTTCCATACACGTAAAAAAAGGTATTAGTAAATAGACAAGAGTTTATGTCATATCACAGTACGCTTTATTAGTGCAAATGTTAATGTCAATATTCAGCCATAAGTTTCCAGGGAAGAAAGAACCAATCAACTTTGTGTTCCATTTCTACCAAAGTCATTCAATATTGAAGATTATTGTCTCTTAGTATAATGCAAATAAACATTTGGTTTACCTAAATTATGTAATGATTACACGTTTTCCAAGCATTTTTTCATCATGGTTTTTTGTCCCTTTTAGGTTTGCCTATAAAAACCCAGGCCAGCCAGTGTCCCTTAGGGGTTGAGCATTGACCTATGAACCAGG
>NW_006365649.1:0-782 GCF_000327345.1 Myotis davidii
AAAAAAAATGGAAACCACCTACCAGTTTGATAAAGGAAAATGGTGTCAATAAATTATGATTCATCCAGACAATGCAGTGCGACACTGAAAACTTCATGTTGTAGAAAAATATTTAAAGACATGGATAAATATTTTCCATATAAATTCAATCTTTTTATGACAGAATGTTTTAAGTATGTACAAAATAGCAAAACTATTACACCAAACTCATCAACCAACTTCAAAAAGTATCTACTCATTTTCAATCTTACTTTAACTCCAATCACATTTTTTTACAGTCACACTATTTTTCTGCTCCTCCTTCCTCCTTCCAACACACTGAAGCAAGTCCCAGAGCTGTTGCCACTGCACTCATAAATATTTCACAAACTCTCCCTAAAAAGATTAGGATCTTTTAAAAAACAAAACCACAACATTATTAACACACCTAAAAAAATGACAATAATGCCTTAATATCATTAACTATCTAGACCACCGCATTTAAATTTCTTCGATTGTCTCATAATGTTTTGAGCTTTTTAAAAAGTAGGTTTGTTCCTATTACAACCCAAACACAGTCCACAACTTGCATATGGTAATAATAGATCTTTTAAGTTTCTTTTAGTCTTTATGTTCCACCTCCCCCTCTTTCATCCTTGCTATTACAATTGTTAGTTGAAGAAACTAGGGGTTTTTTTGTGTGTCCTGTAGAATTTCTCATTTCTTAGATTTTGCTAATAACGTCCCCATGTTATTTTAAACACATTTCTTTGTGTCCTGTATTTTCTTGACTTGATGTTTGC
>NW_006365650.1:0-782 GCF_000327345.1 Myotis davidii
GCAAATCCTCAAAGTTTGGAAGTGAGGCAGGGAAAGATTCTCCCTGGAAGCCTTCAGAAAGTAACAATCCCACCAACACTTCAATCTCAAACTTCTAACCTTCAGAATCATGACACAATTTATTTCTGATGTTTAATACTCCCAGTTTCTGGCATTTTATTATGCCAGCAGAGGAAACTAACGTGCCTTGATTTTTAAGTCTCAGAATCCATCTTGAAAAAACAACAAAGCAAATCTTTATTTCATGTACTAGATAGGAAATTTAGTCCATATTACAGACTGCAAATTGTTTGCATTTAAACCAAAGATCAAAACCATAAAATATTTTTAAAAGATGCCTAAAGAGAAAATCACTTCCCTATCCTTCATGGAGTATAAGAGAGCACAGAAATTAGGGGTCTGCAGCCTAAATTTTATCCCCAAAATAGTTTACCTACCATGACACAGGGTTTTCAAACACTTAACACATCTAAATGCCTTTAGGTGAGAAATATTTATTTTACTACTACGGCTTTATGCTCTGCAATTTTGCACATTTATGTAGTTTTCCTGGCATTTGGATTTATTGTTTTGGCTCTGAATTACTTAATCAAAGGATATTTCATATGAAATATCAATTAATAGCTTTCATTGCACTGTATGTTCTTCTATGTACTAGGATTTCTTCAAGGGACATTATTTAATCATCAGCTATTGATGAGGACATTGCCCACTCTATCATTCAGTGACAATGATTACAAAAGTATTATTTTATAATTGCTGGTAAAAAATGAAAATCATCT
>NW_006365651.1:0-782 GCF_000327345.1 Myotis davidii
GCGTGTGTAGTCAGCAATAGGAGAATGACACTACTTGAGAGTTAAACTCACATTGTAAAATAGTTGCTATTTGGTGTAAAGCAGGTATTCAAGTACTTCAATGGCATTTTGTTATAACATTGATAGAATGCCCTAGGAACTTCACTTGTTTATATATTAGCCTGTGGTAAAGTTGGTTTCATTATAATTGTTTTGCCACAGTTCCAAGAAACTATCAACAAATGAGGACTTACAGTGTATATCAATCTCCCGTGACTTTAACTGGAGCAGACATATTAGTGGGTGTGTATTTTGGAGTTTTTTTGCTAACATGCTCAGCACTGAGTGCTTGCTGTTTAATAACACTATGAAATATAGATTCTATTAACTGTATTTTATAGGTGAAGAGAATGAAGTTCAGAGAGGTTAAATAATTTAATCATGTTCACATAGGTAGTAAGAGGAAGGATAGGGCCTTGAATCCAAGTAGTCTGACTCCAGAATTGCGTGTAGTTACTACACTGCTCATACTAGCAAAAGAGAATTTGCCAATGTGCATATTTGAAAATCAGAAGCTGAAACACAAAATTTTTACCAGAAAGTGCCTCCTAGAATGGGATCATGTATTTGGGGAAACATTCTCATCGTTGAACTTTTTTCTCACTGAGTGGCATACCCAATTTTAGTCGAAGACTGACTATCATTAAATGACATAAAGGCACAATCACCAGGTGCACTGGTTAATAATGCAAATTTTGTAATCAAAGAATACACAATAATTTCAAGAAAAACATCAAAAGTGC
>NW_006365652.1:0-782 GCF_000327345.1 Myotis davidii
TGCCTTTTAATGGGGAACTTACATCTGCATTTCTCTGTGCAGATGAAATGTGTCACTGAGTTATTCTATGAAGAAAGTTGGCGTGTGTATTTATTTTTGGTTATAGATAACTTATTACAAAAATGGATCAGATATGCATTGCTGATGTATTCTGAGAATGGGAAACTTCAGGTAATGATCGCACATATTTCATTCTCAGAGGAGAGTTGATAAATTTCAGTGGGTTGCAACTATTTTAGATGGTTTTCTTTATTCGTTACCCCTTCTGTGTCCTTAAAAAATAGAAAAGCAGTAATATGAACATGGTGTTACTAAATTTAGGGAACAGTTAGAGTTTGCTTACTTAATCAAAGAATTCTGGAAACTTTCAGGAATTTCATCCAGGAATAAACAAGAGATTATCCCAAGCTCAGATGCATTGTCAAATTTCTACCTCAGTTTCTAATGTGCTGTTCTGAGGTTTACCATGATCCTAAGAACATTTAGATAGTTTTTATTTAGATAACTATAATTATATAAACATTTACATGATTATTATTTCATTTTATCATTAGAAAAAAAAAGATCAACTTGGATCAAAATATTAAATCAGGCATGTAGTTTAAGTTTGCCTATCTGCTGGTAACTCCAAAACCAGAAAATAGTATATTTTTCTGCTTAGAAGAGCTAGCTCTGAACAGACCTTTCTTTTTCTTTGTCTTTTATTCTAGTTTTATTGGGATATACTTGACCTAAATGTTAAGTTCAAAGTGAATCAGAGTTGTTTTGATACACATATATTG
>NW_006365653.1:0-782 GCF_000327345.1 Myotis davidii
CTCCTGGTTCATGAGTTGACACTCAACCACTGATCCACACCAGCAGGGCTGTTGACCATTTTTGCCAACATATTTCAAGAAGATACATTTCCTTGTCATGGAAATAGACATAAACGAAAGGTGGAAACATAGTTTATAAAAAATGCCTGGAAAATAAGAAGAGCCCATAAATATACGAAATGACAAAATACAAGATGAGAGAAGATCCAGAAAAGCATATTATTAAATAATAAATGCCGATGAATTATTTATCTCTAATTGCAAACAGAAACAAATAGTGCCCTAGTCAATGGGACTCAGCTGGTGGGAGCATTGCCGGTACATGGAAATGTTGTTTGGTTCCATTCTCCCTCAGGGCACATGCCTCGGTTGTGGGTTCAGTCTTAGTCCAGGCTTGTACAAGAGTTAACTGAACAATCTTTCTCTCTCACATGGATGCTTCTCTCTCTCTTCCTCTCTCTATAAAATTAATAAGTATCATCAAGTGAGGATTATTAACAAAAATAGAAATAGCTGAAAATTTGGAGTACAGTGTAGGCCAAATGAATATTAAAGCAAAAATAAGTCATACTTTAAAATGGCATTGATGTTTAAGGTAATTTAAAACAAATTAAATAAAGGGAAAAGGTGCATAATTAGATTATTGAAAATATTAACTGAATCTTTTAAATTAGTAAAAAAGTAAACTTTTAACTCCAAAAAGGAGGTTGCACTTTATTTCTTAGTTTTTATTTTATGTGTGTGTGCTTTTGTTTAAAGACTTTAATTTTTTTAGAGCAGTT
>NW_006365654.1:0-782 GCF_000327345.1 Myotis davidii
CTTAGCACACAACAACACTTTGTGGATTGAAAAGCCGCATGGCATAGTATGAAAACCATAGGCTACTAGCCAGACAGTTGTGTGCAGAAATGCTCTTACCAGCCACATAAACTGAGGCAAATGATTTAACTTCTCCGGACTTCCAGCTTCCTGGTCTGGAAAATAGGAGTTCTCTCTTCTCCTTCATGGGTTGTTGTAGAAATTAATAATGTAGTGTATGTGATATCTTTTATACACTGCAGTGCATTCAGAAGGTACTCAGTAATTGGTGGTATTCGTATAATTATTATTTGATAGACTGGTTTTGTACGTTTCTCTCTCCCAGAAGAGTTTGCTGCATCATTAGAGGAAGTAGTTATGTTTCTTATTCCTACTGTGCTTGCCATTAAGGGGCAGATTAGAGGTGCTTCTGTCATCCTTTCTCCACAACTGCTGTTGTGTCAGCAAAGCTATGTTACTAATAATAATTGTTTACATTAATCATGTCTGTGCCAGACCTTTTTCTAAGCAGCTCATTGTTATTATCTCATCTAATGTTCACCTAATGGAACATATGCTATTATTACCTTATTTTTACAAATAAGCACATCAATGTGCCGAGAGGCCAACGAGTCTGTTCTGAGTCCCGCTACTAGTGAGTGGTATGGCCAGGAAGTGAACACCAGCAGTGGGCACCCCTGTGTATCAGTCTCACACATTTTGCTCAGGTGCCTCCTGGAACCCCTGCCTTCTCATTCTGGGACATTTAACTCAGAAAAGTGTGGAAACACCTCCTAGAAGGG
>NW_006365655.1:0-781 GCF_000327345.1 Myotis davidii
AAAAAAAATAACCCACTTGCCAATCCTCTAAAATATTAGGCAACTAGCATTTAATAATTGAAAATCACCTCACTCTTTAGAATACATAATCGCTTTATCTGCACTATGCCAATGAGGAGATAGTAAGATGTGGAATGCCTCCCTGGGCAATTCATTTAGTCTTTTTGTACAAGGCCTGGGGATCCTTCCAACCAGATTTTATTTAAGAATGTTGTATTTCCAAAAGAGAGGTTTTATCTTCCCTAAGACAGATCATTTGCAAAATTAATAGGTAAATTAGCAAAGTGTTAACAGCCCATTAGACCCACTGTCATAGTTTAGAGTCTGGGTAGGGGAAAGGGAGCAAAGGTTAAATGTGTGGACAGAAGCTCCCTGAAATGACAGGAGCCATCTGTCTGTGGTGGGGAGTTGTGGCCAATCAAAGGAAGCCGGCAAACTGCTGTAACATGCGCCCCCTCCCCTCCTGTTTCAGGGCACACTCAGCAGGGGAACTCTGGACTTTAAGACCAGAGCTCAGGATCTTAGTTACTAAGTGTGTGTTAAAGTCACTGTATTACAGCAGAACTGCCTGAGCCTTTTTATACTAACCATCTCCTCATTTATCAAAAAAAAATATATATATCTATTGAATGTTAGTGGTGTTGAAATTTTAATAGCCCTTTCTCTCTACCAAGGTCAGAATGTAGCCATTGTTTTCTATTTGGAGAGCTAATTCTCTTATATACACTGGACACTACTGTCTTTCTTCCAAGGAGACTTGTTTTTTAAATCCTCACCAGAT
>NW_006365656.1:0-782 GCF_000327345.1 Myotis davidii
CACAAATTTTTGTGCACTGGGCCTCTAGTTCTGGTAGAAACTCAGATAGTAGAATGATTTTTAGTATACTGGGCCAATTTTATGGGAATAGGAATACTTACAATTTTAGAAAGAAACACTGGTAACGATTATCACAATGAAACAGTTATGTAACTGCCCTGATTACATGTCAAATTAAAAACAAAAACACAAAACAACACAACAGTGTGGCTGCCTGTTTGTGTTGATGTGACTGCATGACGACCCATTGAATGTGGGCGCTGAGGGCAAGGTACCCCCGTGAGCACAAATAACTCGGGGTGAGCCTCTGGTGGTTACTGAACATTTTGGTTCATAAGCTGCTATCCAGATGCATCTTATGACCGGTTATAATAACCATCTATAGCAGAGGCTACAAACTCTGAAGACAGTAAGTGGAACTCCTCTCTGCTGATATTGTCGGGGAAACAGCCACAGGCAGTCACGGAGACAAATGGCCATGGCTGTGCCTTAATGAGACCATTTCCCAAACCCGCTGGCAGGTTAGGCGGGGCTCCTGAGCCACAGTTCCCCCATTCTGGGTCTACGGACAAAAACTAATATGTGTTCACCTAACACATGACTCAAGTTGGACATTTATGAGAATTAATTGCCTTAATTCATTTTATTATTTTAATTCACAGGGGCATTTAATGGAAGAGCCATCCAAAGCCTCAATGCTTTATATTCACATTTTGCAAAGGAATTTGGGTATTTTAAGAGTTTATATAATACTCTTGCTCCTTCCAAAGCAAAAGACGTGA
>NW_006365657.1:0-782 GCF_000327345.1 Myotis davidii
TTTTATCTTGGTAACTTACACAAGGAAACAGCAGCCATATTGATCATCACTCAGTTTAAATACCTGTTTTAAATGTAACCCTTCCCCGGTGTGACAATATGCAACGTAAGTCCTACAAAGGAGGGTCAGAAAGTGTTATTGTTCAACTTATGGAAAGATAATTACTGAAATATAGAAGGAGTCAACTGGAAGATCACAGCAACACTCATATCTTGGCTGTTGAGGGCACTTGATGCTTACTATCACTGCTCTACATAGTAGAAAATAATGCATTATTCAGGACACCCAGACTAATATGATAGATCAAATTAAGTACTTTCAATTTCAGACTTATTTGCACTGACAAGAAGTTCTAAAATAGGGGATTACTAGTGTTTGAAGCCACGAAAATTGGTCCCCATTTTAAACCACATAGCTTATCCCAGCTGTTACAAGCCTCCTCGTAAAGTTGATTTTATTTAAACAGTTTAACATTAATAGACTTATTGGAGCAAGGGGCATATTTAAGGTTGATGTTACCTCAAAAAAAGCAAGTTTAGTATCACATGTTCATGTCTACTTTGAGCATTTGTTTTAAATGGCTCAGAAAAGAAAGAGCTACAAAATCTATGGCTAATCTAAAGCTACTGAGGAATTATGGATTAATGCTCAGCCATCCATATTTAGCTTATTTAAAAAAGAGCTGGAAGCAAGAAAGCTAGCTGGCTGACTAACTGGAAGACAGAATCATAGGCAGATGATAGACAGGTGATGATAGATGATGATGATGATGATGATGATGA
>NW_006365658.1:0-782 GCF_000327345.1 Myotis davidii
GTGTGTGTGTGTGTGTGTGTGTTTAATATTTCAATCATAAACACAGTCTGAGAATTTGACTCTAGCAATAATTGGCAAATAAGTATAAGCTACCCTACTCTCTGAACTAAAGAATTCGTATCCATTTCTACTTTCCCCAGTTGCCCCTCCAACAAAGTAGATTTTCTAGACCATTGCTATTCTGATTTTCCTGCTCGTTCTAATGTAGGTTTTATTGTTTCCTATGGCTCTTTCTTCATCAGGTACTCAGGAGTTGTTAAAATATCAGACTTGTTGCCTAGCTCTTAGATTCTTAAAACAAAATCAAAGAACTAAGTGCTGCTTGTGCTGGCAAGATAGCAGAGAATACTACCCATGAGGAGGTGGCATTTTACAGCGGGTCTGAAGAGAGCATGATAATTTCATTTGCATCCTAACCACTGATCTCATCCTTTTATTGCCTGAATGGCATCCCATTGATCAGGGTGTTATAATTGGAAACACACTCCATGGTTGTGTAACACAAGACATTCAAATCCTCCTCCTGCCACTGCTGAGTGGATTGAATGGAGCGGCAGAGGCAGCAACACCTTAATTCAAAGCCTGACTTTCATTTATTTGTTATGTGTCCTGGAAAAGCTGTTTTTCTCTTTTTAGCATTAGTCTCCTTCTTTCCAATGTGGGAAATAATAATACTTTTCTTGCAAAGCTGTTGGGAATATTACAACTACTGCATATACTGTCAATACTAGCTCCTAGTACCTAATGGCTACTCAAGGAAGGGTAGCTGTAATTATGATTGT
>NW_006365659.1:0-782 GCF_000327345.1 Myotis davidii
AGCTGGCTAGCTTTCCTCCTCCAGGGACTGAGGATTGTGGCCTCATGCATGGCTAGCACTCAGCTCCATGCTCAGCTCTCCACAGTTGCCCAATAAATGCTTATTGTTAGCATCATGGTGCTTGCATCCCTGCTCCCCCTCCCCACTCCCACCGGCAGCCCCAACCACAAGCCCCTGGCACTGGGGGCAAGGGATCACTCACTCTGGCCCTCACCCCGAGTTCTTTGTGAGATGCTTGGCTGCCCAAACTCTAGGCAGGGACCCCACCATCTCTGGGGGACAAGCCAGTAAAGGAAGGAAAGCCGGAGAGGGGATTGGGTTGTGGCTCATACCAGGGTAAGGGCGGGAAGAGGTGGCTGGCCATTCGGCAATAAATTGGGCCACCAGACAGTTGTGCTGATCGAAAAGGATGGACCTCAGAACTGGCTTAGCCAAAAAATAAAATTGCATCCTTGTAATGTGCACTTAGAGTGGTGAAGCTAACCTTCCTATCAAATATCTACACTTAAAATCCTATTTCCCTTTTATTCCCAGTATCAACTGTTTTGACTACATTGGTTCATTCACACATGTAAGTGTGTGGGTATACGCAGACTCTAGGGTTGCCAATATTCTAAAAAGCACAACAAAAAGGTCTTCTGTTGTGAGTGACACATAGAGCAGCCTAATTACTCTCTGTGTGGAATTGACATCAAGAGATTTCAGAAACATAATTTTTTGGTACGTGGGCAGCTGGTGATAGTTGGTCCTGGGCCCAAGGTGGGGGCGGGGGGGGGGGGGCA
>NW_006365660.1:0-782 GCF_000327345.1 Myotis davidii
TGTGTGTGTGTGTGTGTGTGTGTGTGGCACAGAGAGCCAGGAGGCTGTATTCTCAGCATCAATCCTGGTCCTGCTGGTGGGGGTCAGATGGTGGTCCCCCCGAAAGATGTCCCGGAACCGGTGAACATGACTGTTTGGGTGAAAGCCTTTGCAGGTGAAATTAAGTGAAGAATCTCCAGATGAGATCAACTTGGAGGAGGCTGGGCCCTCAATCCAATGACAAGTGCCCGTAGGAGAAGAAGGGGCGATGACAGAGGGGAAGGCCACGTGAAGACGGAAGCAGAGGTTGGAGCGACGCAGCCACAAGCCACAGAACGCCCGGAGCCCCGAAAGCTGCGAGAAGCAAGGAGGAGTCTCTCCTCGGACCCTTGTCCCCGCCGACACCTGGAGGGTAGACTTCCGGCCTCCGGATTTGTGAGAGAATGCGCTCCTGCTGTTCTGAGCCACCAGGTTTGTGGTGGTTTGTCACAGCGGCCGCAGGGAGCACATACCCTGCTCTGTGACTTCAGGCAAGTCCCCCAGCCTCTCTGAGCTGGGTTTCCTCTCCTGGCCGAGGGGTGTGTGTCCTACCCTCCTCCCAGGGTGCACGCAGGGCTCACTCCCATGATGCCCGCAAAGGGCTCATCACAGCCTGTGACCAGCAGTCCCAGCGCTTACAGGGCGCGGCTGCGGGCGAGGCTCTGTACAGTGGGGTCAGTCCGCGTGGGGTGCGTTAGCCGAGACGGCCCGTGGGAAGGGCTTTTGCAAATGGGGAGGTTAACGGCCATGGAGTGGTGGCCCCC
>NW_006365661.1:0-782 GCF_000327345.1 Myotis davidii
TGTCGAATTTATCTTTGGAATCTTCACAGAACTCAAAAAACTGTCTGCTACAGAGGAGGGAATTGGTAAATGCTTATTGACTGAATCAATCAATGGATAGATTCTGTTCTGAGGAACCGACAGGCCAACTATTATTGCACAAACTTAGCTCCAAAATTGTATCTCACTGTTCAGATACTTAGAAATTCACAATGATCAGCTCCAAAGACTCGACTCATCAGCTGACTGACAGCCCAGAGCCACCTCCCTTTGCCCACCTGGTATTGCATGCTTGTGGTCCTCAGTGTCTCCTAGATGAGCAAGTTTGCACACTTTGTCCCCAGATCTAATACTAAGGGATCCAGCTGACTCTGCCTCTCTCTGGCCATCAATGTGGATGGAGCACATGCCAACAAGAAGAAGGGGATTGGCTGGTCTCTGAATAAACAACAAACCCCTCCTTTGGGGATGCAATTATGTGTTATCCAACAGGAACAAAACATGTCATCTTTGAGTTAATTAAATATGAATCATTGAAAGGAATCAGTCAAGCACAGGCCCTATTCTTGGCTGTGAAGGAGTTCAACTATTGGAGATTCCATAGGACACTTTAATTGCCCTTTAGAGTCCAAATAGTCATGTGCCTGAAAAACCAAGTGTATCCATTCTGCTCAACTGACAACTGGGCATCGTCAGGCCACACCCTCCATCTCTGTCCCTGACGGCTCTTGTTTTCTCCCCTCTGCTGATCTATAGCACTGCTTCAGTCCCTCTATGCAGGCACACTGGACAGGATGGGGGGG
>NW_006365662.1:0-782 GCF_000327345.1 Myotis davidii
AAAATCGCAGATATAGAGAAGCTTAGAAAGAGACTTTCTAGAAAGAACCATGTTTGATTCTTAGCCAACTCCCGGATTCAGGAAGGGTATACCCACTCAGGAACAATCAGAGCAGGATATGGGGCAAATTGAAATATTTCCCAAGACTCACAGAAACCCATCAAGAGTTGGATGTTTCGTTGGCACACACAGCTTAAACACAAGCTCAGACCGAACAGTGACAAACAATAAGTCACTCGGATGCTGGAGAGACTCCTAGAAAGCCAGGCATAAAAGCAAAATGACACTCGTTTCTGGCCGCCTGAAAGATTGGGTAAATGTGGAAAGTTGCGTCGTTTCAAAGTGATTACAGAGGAAACCTACAACTATGAGTTCCTGGTTGAACATGTGGCAACATAATGTAAATTCCCTGAACTGGGGTAGCAGTTTGTAAGCCACACAGGCACTCAACAGTGAGGAGTAAAACGCTAACAGCCTAAAAGAGCTTACGCACACCTTTGAACAGTAAGTTAACTACAGCCAACCCCTTTATAGGTAAATGAAAATATAAAACAAGGGAGAACACCTGACTAAAGACAGTAAAGGCTGCATACCATGCAGATACATAATTAATGCAAATAGCACCACCGAGTCATTGAACATTAGAGAATGGCCAAACAACTAAAATAGCAATGATATACCAATGAATCGGAGGAGAAGAACTATGCATATTTGGCACACTGTATCATTTAAAATATCCAGTTCTCAACACAAATCTATCTATATAAAAAGCCAGCGACCAG
>NW_006365663.1:0-782 GCF_000327345.1 Myotis davidii
CCCCAGTTCAAAGCCGGGCGGCGGGAGGCCGGGCGGAGGCGCGGGGAGGGGCGCGCGGGTTACCCCTGGTGGGCGGCGGGCTCCCAGGCGCCGGGCAGCTGTGCGCTCCGCACCGCCTTGTTCCGGAGCGCGCGGTCCTCGTAGATGCGGCTCATCCTCCCCGGGCCGGGCCGGACCGGGCCGCTGTGTCGGGACCGGGGAGACGAGCAGAGACCAGCGATTCCCGCTGCGGTTCCGGGAAGGCCGCGGCGCCGGGAGTTCCTGGGCGGGACCTAAAGGGGCCGAGCCTCATTCCTGCCCTGGGACCGTGCGCGCAGGGAGGGGACATCTGGGGAGACCCGGGGCTGGGGCCCTAGCTTCCTTCCTTGTTCTCTCCCTTTTCCTGTTTCTGGAGAGAGACCCCTGCCCCAACACACGCACAGAGGGGAAATGGAGGCCCCGAGATCCTATAGGATCAGCTCTGAAAGGAGGGGTTTCCAGAGAACAGGAATGGAGACTAGGGAAAGGCCCTTGGGGTGAGGAGGTGGGGTCGGTGGGGGGCGCCTGCTCTTCGGGCCCCCCCCCTCCCAGGTCCCACAATGGCTGAGGTTCCTGGGGTCTGCGATGCAGGAATCTAGGCTTGGGGGTCAGATCCGGGGCTCCCCGCGGGTTGTGCGCCCCAGCTGTGCGCCCCAGCTGTGCGCGCTTGGACAAGTTCCTCAATCTCTGAGCCTGTGATTCCTCCTCTGTAAAATGGGGTGAGGTCCCAGCAGGTTTGGCTCAGTGGATAGAGCCCCGGCCTG
>NW_006365664.1:0-782 GCF_000327345.1 Myotis davidii
AGTCACTTAGGCTTTTATATATATAGATAGGGATTTTTTTATATGCTACAATGACACTGGCAACTCCCCATTCAGCAGGCCTTATGAACAGGTTCCCAAAAGACATATTCACTAGATTACTACTGCAAGAGTTATGAGGCTGGCCCTTCCATTTGTAGGCATAGCTATTACAGCTTTCACTGATGGAATATAAATACAGAGTAAATTCAAACAGACACTTTCATTATAGGGTAAGGACATCAGAAGTGCACAGAGTAGACATAGGAGAGTTAAACACCCATAATGCCATTCAATGAGCTAAGCTCAGGTTAAAAACATACCAGCATTTCTTTCTGACCCTACACTGTTCTGTTTTTCCTAAGTAATGATATTTCCTTTTAAACTTTCCTGTTAGATCATTCCATTTCTGATGTTAGGCCACATAATAGCTTTCAATTCTGTATATTTTCTATTAACTCTGAGTTCCAAGCCCACAAATCCATCCACGGATTTGACTTGCTTTCACCTGAGTAAATGTTCATTTCTGTGACGATCCATGGGTTCGCCTAACAGGAATCCCCAACTAGACTTTCCTTCTACTTTAGGCCCCTAGCATAAGCCCACTCCCATCACCACCTATCCTATCTGGACACCCACCCAGCTGCCTTCTAACTCTTCCTTTCTTGCTGGAACTTACAGGACTTGGATAAACTGCGAGATTGCTCATAATCCTGACTTCTGCTTCAAAAATAAAAGGGAATATTATTCATGTCAACATATTAGAACTTCAATGTATGAAGAGA
>NW_006365665.1:0-782 GCF_000327345.1 Myotis davidii
TTTTTTTTTGAAAAGTAATTCATCATGATCTGTAGTTCATAAATTTGATTATAGAAGGGAACATTAGAGTCAGGAATTGAAACTTAACATTTTAGTGTTCAAATCTGCACAGTTTATAATAGGCTGTTTTGAAAAGGTTCATTTTGAATGCATTGCTCCCTGAGGAATGCATGGCTTTGCATAGGGATGGATTTATACAGGACCATGAAGTGACTAAATCCTTTAAACAACTTGTTTTTCTTTACTGATTTCTGGCATTAAAGGCACTCAATATAATTAAGAAACTCCCTGGCACTTCAGATCCTTGTAGGATCTCTCTAAATAGAAAATCTTAGTAAAGCCTCACCATCAAAAGATAGGGAACAATATACTTTAATAACTTTTAATGGATAATCACTGATTAAAGTAATGCCATCCTCATGATATCAGGACTATGAGAATGATTTAAATATGAGGAATTGGGACCAGGGAGTACTAAAAGTATTATTTTACTACCAAAGCAAGCACTGCTAAAATCAGGGATCCAGCGGCATGCATGTATGTTAAAATAGATCTCAGTACATATTTATTTACATTCACACATAGTCCAAACACACACACACACCTCACTCACATCAGATGAAAACTGTGTAAAATGAAGTAAACCAATCATAATTAAGCATGGCTAAATCAATATGTCAGAGGAAGACTGTTGCTAAGTAAGCATATGAATGCCTTATGATTCTTTGAATTGTTTTTACTTTTTATTAATTTTTAAATTTTTTTCTTTATTGATTAAGGTA
>NW_006365666.1:0-782 GCF_000327345.1 Myotis davidii
GAGTGGACTCTTGTGTCATCGGTTGTTTTTGCCTCTGCTATCAGTCAGTTTCGGGTAAGAATTACTTTGGTAACAAACCCAGCACTCAGTGGCTTACAGCATCAAAGGCTTATTTCTTGCTCACATTACATGTTCCCATGTGTTAGCTCCAACTCTTCTCTCTGTCACCTTCACCCCAGGACCCAGACTGGTGGAGCTGCTCTTACCTGGGACATTGCAGTGGGATGAGGGCCTGCCTGGGTTCTGAAAGCTCCCACTTAGAAATGACACGTATCGCTTCTGCTCATTTGTCATTCGCCAAAGCAAGTCACAAGGCAATGCTGACAACAGTGTGGGGATGGATGATCTTTCCGAGAGCAAAGGGCATCACGGAAGAACTGAACTCTCTTTCTTTTTCCTTCTTCCTTTTTCTGATGATAGCCATCTAGTTTTCTCTTGAGGAATAATCCCTCGCCAACTGAGCTAATGTGGGTTTGTCCAGTCCAGAGAGGCCATGAGAGCTACATTTAGCTAACCAGAGCTTTCCATTCCAATAGCCTAGGCAAGTCCAGTGAAATTTGACTTCTGGATAAAGAAATTCTTTTAATGTTGGAGTTGCTAAGGAGCCATCAACATGGAGAGAGAACCTGCCTAAGGATGAAATTATCAAAGCAAACCACACTGAGAGACTGAGCGGGTAAAGTGAGGCTGGGAGGTCACTATTTCAGTTCCTGTACCCACCCAATGGCAGAAGCAAAGGTCTAAACCTGGAGTACCTAAATATAGAAGTCTGTATTTTTTTT
>NW_006365667.1:0-783 GCF_000327345.1 Myotis davidii
TCATGTTTATTTCTAACTACTTCTTCCCTAGCCCCTCATTTTAAAATGAAAAAATTAAAATGAAATTTACATAGAGAAATTATAAGGGAAAGAAGGGGATGGAGAGGGAACTTGAAGATTAAAAGAGACTTGAAAGACAAATTTGGGACAGTGCGTATCCCTTACTATTTTGAGGGATTTCAGTGTAAAGGCAAACTGAGAAATATTTTAGTAACTAGAGGAGAAATAGGATGAAGAGAGAGTTTTCTTTTTAAGATAGGAGAAATAAAGGCAGGCTCTGGTACTGATGATAACCTCCCAGGAGAGAGGGAGGAATGGAAGTTGCAAGAGAGAGGTGAGAATTGTTGGTAATGTGCTGGAGTAGACTAAATGCAGGCTTTCGGGTACCAGGTGGGGTCACCTGCTGGGTGACCCAGCAACTCATCTGCCAACACAGATGTGATAGCTGACAGGTGGTGTGGTGTGCTGTGTAAGTTCTCTTCATTGGCTTCAATTTTCTCATGGAAATAGGAAGCAAGAGGAAAGAGAGGGAAGATAGAAAGGTAGTGGAAGTTCTAAATTTTATAATCATAAACCTCTTTGGAGACAAATAGGAGAGAAGACTTGGGGCTCCCAAGGCAAAACAGCAGCTGTCTTTCCTGTGGCCAGAGTTAAAATTCACACGTTTTCTCCTCCTCTGGTCTTCTCTGAATAATTCTAGTTGGAGGCACAATTCTTTGGACTTTACAATGATATATTTTTCATTAACATAAAAGTTAAAGAAGTGATAAAGTATCCGTGTAA
>NW_006365668.1:0-782 GCF_000327345.1 Myotis davidii
CTGTCTTAGCTGGAAGAGGCAGAGAATTGGTGGTGGTCGCAGATCAGACTGGGAAAACCAAGCAGGTGCCTGTCTCCTTGGCTGTGCTCTACTGGGTCCCTATTGGACAGGAGTCCCCGGGATGAATCCACTCTTCAGAAAACAATGGGTTCCGGGTATGATATCCTGGCAGGGTGTGGGGACAGGGCCCAGAAACACCAGTTTCCCAGGGAAAGGGAAGGTTCAGTAACATCTGAGTCAGGAACCAGTCAGAAGGAACAGACAGTTTCACATACATACCAAGTCCCCTTTCCACCCCAGGGCCTTTGCACATGCTATCCCCACTGTGCAGAATTGTGCTTTCTCTGCCCAGTCTTGCTCACACTCCAATCCTTGGCCAAGTGGACGCCCTCTCTAACCCCTTCTCAGCCACTCCCAGGTCAGGTTGGTTCCTTTTTATTACATACACTCAAGGTACACCATTCCTTCCTTCAGGCTGCTTCTCCTGGTCTGGAACTATGAGCCCATTTATGGGAGTGTTTGAATTAGGTCCTTTCTGGGCCAGGCTGACCCTCCTGGATGGCAAGGGCCTGTGTCTCCTGCCTAGTACAGCACTTGGCCCACGGCGAATGCTAAAAAGTAAAACAGAGCCTAATTATCACATGAGACACAGTCACAGTGCTACAAGTTCGAGCAAGAACGCCCTCTACAGGAAAGGGAGGGAGATGATTTATCAAGTGATATTCCATCTCAGAGCACACAGGACTGAAAGGGGCTTACAAAATACATACAACTGCCACCCC
>NW_006365669.1:0-783 GCF_000327345.1 Myotis davidii
TTAACTACATCCTGGGAAAATGATGCACAATAGTGCATGAGGTAAGTGTGTGTTGTAATATATCATTCTCTGCTTCCTATAGCTTTTTCCCTTAGGGATTTTCGATATAATAATCCTGTCTCAGAAAGTTATAGTTATTCCAGAAAGTTAAAAATGATACCCAGAAGAGGAAATGCCTGAGCCACCTATATTTATAGAAGTCTGAATCACCATTCTATATTTATTTCCTGTTTAAAGTCCTTTATTATTTTTGAGTACGTTGAGATAGTTGTAACATGTCTATTTATCCAACCATATCAATTAAAATACTGTATAGACAAGTGACATGAAATTAAACCCTAAATTCACTCTTTATTTATTTAAAAATATACAAAACCTTAAAGGGTCTCACAGTTCTCAAGTTAGCATAAACTCTGGAAAGTTTAACAGCTGTAATGTATAATATCACCTTAATCTTACTGAAACCAAAATGAATATGTTATTATTCTCTTTAAAAGAAAAAGATCCGTTCTATTTCCTACAAATAAAATCAAACCAATCAGTAGCATTTCACATAGTGGTAAAACAACCATTTAATACAAGTTCACCTCATCCAATTCTGAAAGTCAGAAGTATTAAAAGCAACACTTCTAAAGCAGTAAATGTAACAATTATCTGCAAAAAACAACTTGTACAAAAATTTAGAAGGTAGACAGTTAAAAGATAGCATAAAATTCTAAGGACTAATACAGCTATATATATATCCCAGCAGGCGTGGCTCAGTGGTTGAGTGTCTACCTATGA
>NW_006365670.1:0-782 GCF_000327345.1 Myotis davidii
AGCAGTTCTCAACCTGGGGGTCGAACGACCCTTGTCCCCAAGGTCAGACTGCCTGACTCTGCCCAACCCCAGCCCACATGTGATGTGGACAACAGGACTGCAGAAAAGCTTTTCTACTTGCACTGTGTGCCAACCTTCTTTCAGAAGGAAGGGTTTTTGTTAAGCAGGTTGCATTATTTCCATTTCACATGAAGAACAAAAAAAGGGCATTTTAAAAAGTCCTTTCCTTTGTCAAATACTTGACAGGAATGAGTGATTTAGTCATTCTCGAATTCATGGCTTCAACGTTCTGGTGCTTAATGCCTTTACTCATTTTTGTTTTCCGTTCCATTGTATCCTGACCCATTAATAGCCCAGGAAATACATTGAAAAGCTCGTAGGGATGAGGACACCGTGAGTTTGTATCTTACCAGCTTCTGTCACCTACCCGCTGAACGACCTGAGGCAAGATTATTGCTGGTCTCTGGGCCTTGATTTCCTACCTACAAAGCAGGCATGGGAAGCTCCCTCTTCCTGGGCTATTTTGAGGACTATATGAGAGAACACCATACTTAAAAAGTACCTGGTCTGATGTGTTGATACATGGAGATCCCTTCTTCCTCTCTGGGTTGCTAGGTTGGAGCAAATGGGCTAAATAATTCAGCATCCCTTCAGTGCGTTTTAGGAAGCACAAAGAAATGGATATCCTTCCAACACTCTGCTACTCACTCTTGTGTAGGAGCCACCATCAGAAGTCAGGGCAGTAACTACAACATTCTAGAGCAGCGGTTCTCAACCTGTGG
>NW_006365671.1:0-783 GCF_000327345.1 Myotis davidii
GATAGAAGATTCTTTTTATTCTAATATAGTTGTTAGTATAAACATGAAAATAACTGACTTTTACAAATCAGTGGCTATCATTTATAAATAAGGGAAACAAAAGGAGTTAAGGGACACTACAAAGAGAAAAGGCATAGAAAAAGAAAGTAACATTTCTAACAATTTCCTAAACACAGGAATATTGTACTTCTTCCTCATACTGAAAAGCAGGGCAGATGGGGAGCAAGATGGCAAAACACTGAAAGGAAGCCTGACGAGATGATTCTGGAAGAAAACAAACCTATGTGTTGTTAAATTCACTGGTTAGTTCTTAGTCCTCATCGTACTTGAGTTAGCAGCAGAATTTGATACAGTTGATCCCTCCTTTCTACTGCAAATAGTTTTCTTCCCTGTGTCTCATTGCTTAATCCCAGGGCTTGTCCCCTGAATGTCTTTATTTTTGTCTCCACATGCTGGTTTCATAAACTTATCTGACCTCATGGCTTTAACTATCACTAACTTATGTCTCCAGGTCAGACTTGCCCCCTAAGCTTGGCCTCACAAAGCTCCTCTTGGACTTCCATAGGTGTGTCAAGCTTTGTACAATCCAGGCCGAGCTCCTATTCCTCCTCTCAAAACTGCTCCTCTGACACCTTTTTCATCATAGTTAAAGGCAAGTCCATCATTCAGAATGCTTAGGCTCCATCCTGGCCTCCCCCTCACAAACAGAGAAAAATCCCTGCAGCTTAGGTGGGAATATGTTGTATTCATTGCTGGATCCTGAGTAGCCAGACAGTTCAGCTG
>NW_006365672.1:0-783 GCF_000327345.1 Myotis davidii
AGTCAAAAACAGCCCCTGAAAGAGCAAATTTTCTCTTTTTCAAAAACTCATTCGGCAACTAGGGTAGCGTTTTCCCACCCAGTCTTGAGCACTTTAGCCTTCCCAGAGGCATGTGACAGGCTCTCCTCCCAAAAGAAAAATCTAAGAATAAAGTTAAAAACTAAGCCACAATAACATGCACCCCCAGCGAGGAGACTGATCATAGAAATTGCAGAAAAGACAATGAAGGGGAAATTCCGGAATAAAAGTATGCAAGCATCCAAGCAAAGCCCAAGTATTTGTCAAAACCATCCAAATTTACAATACAGAAAAACTGTCACACATGTAGAGCCAAAATAATAATTGTTAATAAATAATAATAAATGTGGAATTACCTTAAATATTGTCTACTGTGACTTAGTATTTCAATATTTTCTTTAGCCATTATTATAAAACAAGGATTCATTCACTTTTAGAAATAATGGTTCAATAATGAAAATAGAGGTCTGCCTCCATGTAAAAAAGAAATGATGCTTTCTGCATCTTCTTCAGTATTATGACATTATATATTACTTATAATATTAACAGCTGGTGTTTACTGAGTGCCTAACAGGTGCTAGATACTGATTTTAACTTGATACATGCCCTGAGAATTAAATTTCATTATCCCCATGTTACAAACAAGGAAATTAAAGCTCAGAACAGTTAAGTAACCTGCCCAAGATCACACAACTAGTGCTAAGGCTCAAACTCGGAACTTAAGCTCTAATCGACATTTCCAGGGAAACAAGACTTCCCTTTTTT
>NW_006365673.1:0-783 GCF_000327345.1 Myotis davidii
GCAATTCTTGTGCAGCTCAGTTCTCAGAGTGTCAATTTCTTCCCCCACAAAACTGTGAAAAACCTCACTTCCTGTGGTAGATTATAGGAGAGAGCATGTGTGAAGCCTCTTATTCGTGCTGGCACATAGTGGTTTTAAGGACACAGATGATGAACATCTGCCAGATGCCGTCCATTGAGCCTAGTGCTTTACATTATCACACTTATTCTTTTCACATACCCTGAAGTAGGATTATTCTCATTTTCTCTCACTTCACTGAGAGGTTAAGTCACAGAACTTCTAAATAGCAAAACTGACTCAAAACCTAGATTTGCTCAATTCCAAATCTGGGCTCTAAACCATCATATAGCACCCACTCCCTACATACCCATTGCAGTTTTCCCCAAAAAGTTATTATTTACTATTCTTATTTTATCTCAAAAATAATAATAGATTTAGTGAGGGCAGATATTCTGAAAAGTACAGGGGGGGAATTATACACATTTCCAACCGACATACTTGTCAGACATCATTAATTTACCAATTAAGCTTCCAAATGGAAAGATTATGGGTTTTCCAACCTTAATGAAAGTGGACAAAGTGAAAACAGATCTCTTTCATGTTTGTGTTAATGTGTTTTCTCTCATGTGGTTGGAATTGGAAGAGATTCAGAGCCTGGCTTAAGCACAATGTAAACTGGTCATAAAAACCCACATGGATACAGTTATTTATTGCTGACAGAGTGTTGACCAAATTGTCATATACGTTGCCTGCCTTATTCAGAAGCCTGGAGAAAACCACTTC
>NW_006365674.1:0-783 GCF_000327345.1 Myotis davidii
AGACTAAAACACATGTTCTAATACTGCTGGTTGCACATGAATTATACCATTAAACTTTGTACACAGATACATAGATTTGTGAAACCTAGAAATGTGATGCAAATTGACATTGGTGGAATCCTGGGATTACTCTGGTATCAGCACTAACATTTTGGTTCGAATTCCTACTCTTTTCTCATGCATATAGTTTTATCTGTCACTCTACTTCTCTGCATATGTGACAGCAGGCTAGAGAATTCTGCCATCAAGACTTACTGGGATATTTCTATGCAACGGATCTTTCTATGTAACTTTGGTAGGAAGTTACCCTTTCTTAGGGATTCAAGTCAAGACTCTGTCTTTCCTGGAGAAATTAATCTAAAGATACTATTTGCAAACTGACGCAGTTCTGCAAACTGATGCAATATCGAAATGTATCAAGTCATGTTGTGGTTTTCATCTACCCAAAGTTTTCAACACAAAATTTTACCCAAGGCTTTCCCATCAGTTAATAAAACTATCTAAAAATGTTTAACACATCTTCATGACACTGAGAAATCCTCTGATCATCTTATTAAGGACAGACATCACTGAAACATGAATGAATGGAAAGAGATTACATTTGCTAAGTGCCTACTATGTCCCAGGTATTAGGCACATCTCAGCTTATTTAATCCTTAAAACAGTATATAGATAGAGATACTATCAGCCTCATTTTACATATTTAAAAAAATTAGGTAAGCCTTAGCTGGTGTGGTTTAATTGGTTGAATGTCATCCTGTGTACCAAAAGGTTGCCAGTTCA
>NW_006365675.1:0-783 GCF_000327345.1 Myotis davidii
TGCTCTCTTCCTCTCTGAAATCAATAAAGAAATGTACTAAGAAAAAATTTTAAAAAACAACTGTGAAAGGTACACAGGTGGGGGAGCCAGTCCCCCTGGGATCCTCATAAGATCTCCGGCTTCTTTCTCTCCAGTATGAACTCTTTACCTAAACTCCCCCTGTCTCTGGCCAGCTTGAGTAGGGCTATGCTCTTTATAATCTAAATGAACCAAAGCAGCTCAGAAAATGGGACTGTGAAACCACCTGGGCAAAGTCAGGGCTCTTATTCAAAGTGAGCATTCTCTTCTAAACTTCGTTTACTTACAGCATTTTTCTTATACCACATAATACGAGATGATATGATATCTGTAATATGATTAGAAAGCCTTATTATTGCTTCGTGAAAGAACATTAGTTTCTACCAGAAAAATGGGGGGATAAGTTGGTTAAACTACATCTTAACATTTACAACTGCCGTGTTGCTCTCTGCATTCAAGTCAAGTACCCAAATGTTTAGTTAAATATTTACTTGCTAGATGTATTTTCCTCATCATTAAATTGTAGACCAACACCATGGATGGGCTGAAAGCACTGTGATTTAAATGATGATCTCTTATCCCTGTAACTACCCTGTGACAGTCTTTTTAAATGACTATTAACAACCAGCCCACAGAGCCAAATGACTACACTTGGTTAGATACAATCACTTCAGGCAGCCTTTTAAGCGATTGAGACTTGTCTTTCTCGCTATAAATTTAGTAATGCACTGTGAACAGCAACAACAAAACAAACACACACACACA
>NW_006365676.1:0-783 GCF_000327345.1 Myotis davidii
TTTTTTTTCTCTTCCCACAGTCCAGTCCAGGAACTGCCTTTTCTACTTCACTGATCTGTCACTCACTGTATCTGTGACATTTGCATGTGTTTGGATTTCTAGCACCTTCCTTGTCCTAACTGCTCAAACCCTAATCATGAAAGGCCTACTAGCCATTTGAAGAGCGTTTCATTCCAATGTGTGACTCTCCAACTTTGCAGGCTATCCCACAAAAGCTTGAGTGTACATTGATATTCACGTACCAGGTACATGTGACTAATATATTGATATTCACATCAGCATGGCTTGTATATTAATATGCACAAAAGCATGAATAATTTTCCAGGAGACAAAATTCTATATATAAAGTGGGTTTTATATAACAAAGTTCCAAAGTTTACACAGTCCAACCGTGGCAAAAATCTTAAAAAGAAGGACAATCACTGCTTTGAGAGAAAACCCACTACTTTGCATATGACACACAGCATTTGAAAGGCCCCTGGTGTGTAAAATGTAAGGCATGCCTGAAATGACTGAAGTCGAGGTGGACGAGTGTACTCCAGAACGCCTGCTGTTTGAAAATCTGCAATGGCTACAGAAGCCCCCCTGTAAAATAGTCACTTCCACAAACTTTGTACTTGGTTACTAAAAATAAGCTTTTGCTGCCCTAGCTACTTTGGCTCAGTAGTTAGAACATTGGCCCAGGGACTAAAAGGTCACAGCTTTGATTCCGGTCAAGGGCACATACCTTTGGTGCAGGCAATCCACGGCTACAACTGGGGTGGGCGAGAGAGGCAACCAGTC
>NW_006365677.1:0-783 GCF_000327345.1 Myotis davidii
TGAATTAAACTAGTAAGTCAAGGCCCCACTGTAAAAGCAAAGCATTCCATTGACCTATAGGGCTTTACACAATCCAGTCTACTCTTTCTTATCTACCTCTCTGACTTCATCTCCTATTACTCTCCCCCTGAGGTGCCCGCTTGCAGAGAAACTGTCCTCCTCGATGCTATTGTAATGTACTAACTAGCTAGTGCTCCTCATCAGGTTACTCCAACTACTTCTCAGCTCTGTCTGGCTGTCCTTTTCAAAGACACCAGCATAATTCACTCCCTCATCTCTGTTAGATCTTTATTCTAAATCCACCATATCATTGAAGATCCCCCTGTCTACTCTGGAAAAATTGTAGTACCAAACTAGAAAATTCTCTCTGAGCTATTTTCTCCTTACCATAAATACAAAATGAATTTAATCAACTGTATATGTACTTATTTTGCTTAGCATTGTTTTCTATACACACAAACAATATACAAAGTATACATGGTTCTGAGCACTGTCGAAGTATGACCTTCGTTTATTTGCTAACTGCTGTCTATAGTTGTAGCACCTAGAGCAGTGCCTATCATAAAGCCAGGGCTCAATGCATATTGCTGAATAAATGAATGAATGAGTGAAGTAGATGAATGGATAAATAGAGGAAATAACCTTTTTCTGTAAAGTCTTATTACATGGAAGGGTTATTTTTCCATCATCACCCCTAGCCCTGAAGTCCTTTTATTTGTCACTAGAGGCCAAAGTGCATGAATTCGTGCAACCAGTGGGGTCCCTTGGCCTGGACTGCGGGAT
>NW_006365678.1:0-783 GCF_000327345.1 Myotis davidii
TGTGTCACTTATAGCAGCAACATTAATTAAGTAATAACAGCAAACACTAGTAAGTGGCTATGATGTTCCCAACTCTGTTCTAAGAGCTATATACACAGATTAACACATTTAATCCTCTAAGGTAGATGCTAAAGTTATGCCCACATTACAGATGAGGAAATTGAACATAACAAGGTTAAATAGCTGGCCAAGGTCACATAATTGTAACTGTAGAGCCAGTATTGAACCCAGGCAGTCTGGTTTTAATCACTGCTCTTACGCTTGCAATATACCTGTAACATCTGCAATTGCAAACCTAAGAGTAGGACTTGCACCCATTTACCCAGCTAGAGATAGGTCACTCTGGCTCCCATCCTATTCAACCAAGTCTCCCTCTTATTTCATGACTCTCTGAAGGTTTGGCTTTCTCAACTGGCTTTTCCCAGTCTGAGTTGCCATGCCTGTTCTAGGGTTTGCATTGCTCACTGTCAAATCACTATTATTGCTACAGTCAGGGTTTCCTAACATTCTTTTAGCTAGCTCAGAATCCCTGTTTCTTCTTTCTGGATTTCTGAATCTTTGTACTTTTTGTTTCTTTCTCCTAACCGACTCTTTCCTCTATGTCCAATGACATCTTTTCTTCTGCTCGTCCGTCTCCTCTGATTATTTTTCTCAAGAACCTACAGTTTGGATGGTCAAATAGTGAAACATAATGTACTAGTAGTCCCCCAGAAAATAAGTTCCTTCCCTCTAGCATGTTCTGTGAGCAGGAACCAGTTGGTTTCTCCATGTGGAAGTATCTTT
>NW_006365679.1:0-783 GCF_000327345.1 Myotis davidii
ATGCCTTGGGATATTGCAAAATAAATTGTGATTCAGTAATAAGTATAGAAGGTTTAGCAGTTCTGTTAAGGTTTCAGTTATCATTTTTATTCTGTTGATTAGAAGTGGGAATTCCTATGTTTAGGATAGAGAATTTTTACCAGAGTGACTGGAATTGCACTCTGGAAATTCTCACTGGTATTGAAGACTACTTTTTTTTTTTTTTTTTACAGAATACAAAGTGTGGTGAGTTATATGTAAGAGGTAGAAAACATGGTTCTTGTCTTCAAAGAGTATATTTTTAGTTTGGGAGGCAATGAAGGAGGACACAAGTAAAAGGACACAGATTTTTAAAACTTGCACTTGCTCTTTGTAAAATCACTTTAACTGCATTGGGCTTTGTTAAATACCATAGGTCTCTCCTGATGGATACTGTCAGAGTAACCCAACCCTTTGAAAACTGGCAGTTGTGTGTCTTGTATATCTTGTTCATTCTACAGTGTTCTCTTTGCTCTACAAAAAAGGACTGTTTGGAATAAGTACCAAGAATAGTTCCTCTTTCCAGTACTTTGCTGTTTATCTCCTGGATTGTGGACTGGGTTCTTCTTTTTGTGATGGCTGTTAGAAAGCCAGAGCCAGGCTTGTGGAACACCCCAGAGTGGGCATACAGGCTTTATGCTTTGCATTTTGCTTAGCCTTGGCTTGGCACCATTTTTGGGGTCTTCTTTATTCTTTTGCTTTTATTGTTTAATTTATTAACTTTTATGGTTCATGAAGTCTTACAAGTCTTATTAATCCTTTTCA
>NW_006365680.1:0-783 GCF_000327345.1 Myotis davidii
GGAATGATTGTGAAGTTGGGAAGGAGACCGGAAGTAGTATGTGGCCAGGAGACTGGGGTGGAGGGAAAAGTCTGGGGTCCCAAGGAGAAGGGATGGGAATGCTGGGCACTTCGCCCCCAGGATCAGGGCCCGGCCTGGGGAGGGCCAGCCCGGGGGGGCAGGGGCAGGACAACACTCGGGATCCATTCTCTCCTTGGACCCTATGGATGCGGCTCCTTGACACGTTGGGTCGCCCTCGGGCTCCAGGTCCCCATGGCGTGGACTGTGGGCACCAAGTGGGGCCCGGTCCTCCTGGCCCCGCTTCTACGACAGGACTGTCCCTGGGCGGAGCGCGGCGGTGAAGCCAGAATGGAACCTGCGGGGCGGGAGGCGGCGGAATGGGGGACGGGGGACGCACTGGGACGGGGCCCAAGGCGCCCACGGGGGTTCAGAACCTTCCCGAAGGTGGGTGCCGCCACGCCCTGTTCAGCTCCCCTCCCGTGTACCAGGCAAGGCGAGGCCACGGACAGGAAAAGGGCACCTACAGAGTGATGCTGGGCGAATGGGGAGGGGATCAAGGGGGTCAGGGCGGGAGCAGGAAATGCTGCCAACGCCCAACCCCCACCCCACAGCTCCCGCCCTCCCTGGGAAGAGGGCCCCAGCCCAAGGTCGTCCTGGGGACCAAGGATGTTCACGGAGGGTCACGACCCACAGGTGACTGGATACCCCAGCTCCGCTCACACCGCGTTCCCAGGCAAACCCTCTGACACCCCCCTGCTCTCCCCCTGGGCCTTCCCAGCAGCT
>NW_006365681.1:0-783 GCF_000327345.1 Myotis davidii
AAAAGTTTAAAACTGTGGTAAAACACCAATAACGGAATTCGCCATCTCACTGTTCTCGCGCGCACGGTTCAGGCCTGCGGAGAGCAGCCCGGCGCGTGCCTGCTGCTGTCAGCCAGTCTCCAGAATCGCCTCTAGAATCCCTCCACCCCGCCAGGACGTGAGTGCGGAGTGGAGCCTGGAGCGGCCCCAGCTGTACATCGCCGGCCAGAAGGACGAGCTCTTCAACTACTGGGTCTTCCTCCAAGCCATCGCCCATGGCCTGGCCACCTCCCTGGTCAACTTCTTCATGACCCTGTGCATCAGTCAGGACACGGCTGGACCCCTCAGTGACTATCAGTCTTTCGCCGTGGTCGTGGCCCTGTCGGGCCTGCTGTCCATCACCATGGAGGTAGGCAGGCCTGCTGCCCACCCCATCCCACCCCTGGTGGGAACTGGGACACAGACCATGAAGGTCTCATCGCCTGGTGACCCTTCCTGAGAGGCCTTAGCAGGTGCCCCTTGAACCTGGGGGCTGGGTCCCCACCCTCCTCTACGTAGCCTTGCCTGGTGCTCCCGCCCCCATGGCTGAACCCTCCTCTCCCGCTCAGGTCGTCCTCATCATCAGGTACTGGACGGTCCTGGCTGCGCTGGCCATCTTCCTCAGCATCTGCTTCTACACGGTGACGACCTGGGCAAGCCAAAGCTCCTGGCTCTTCACCATCTCCCCAAAGACCTTCCCCTTTCTGTGTGAGCCCCCCCCCACCCCCCCACCCGCAGCAGGGAACAGGGTGGCAGCCCTGGAAA
>NW_006365682.1:0-783 GCF_000327345.1 Myotis davidii
TCTGTGTAATAGATTTCTCTTCTGCATTTTCCTGTACTTAACATGTTCTATTCCAACACTGCCTTTGGCTTATTCTTTAAATTATTTTATTTTCTTGGGGCAGGATATCGGTGCACAGAATTGGATTGCTTCAGTTCACATGCTCCTCAGTTAGATGAACAGTATCATTGCTGGTTTATTCTTACTGCCAGTTTCATTTTTCCTTCCTGGCCTTATGCCCCAATTCATGGTCTAATAGTCTTCTAATAGATATATGTTAAGTTGTATTGCTTTAAAAATATACATATATTGTAGCTTAGTTTAGGTTTCATTCTGAATCTTGCTTGTTCTCCTCAACATTCTATGTCTGATACCTGTCTATACTAACAGATACAGATTTATTTAGTTGCTTTTACTGCTATATGGTATTTTGTTTTGTGAATTTGGCAGATTTCATTTCTGCATTTTACACTGATGGACGTTTAGTATGTCTCCAACTTCCAGCTACAAGAAACAAGGGTGAAATGCACACAGTTGCATATACATATGCATTTTTAATTATGTCAAATGGTGCCTGCCACCATGCTCCATGGAATGTCTGATCAGTTCACCTTTCAGAAAACAGCATATGGGATATTTATTTCCTAAAGCCTCAGTAATAGTAAGTATTATTTAAAAATATGTTGTAGGAAATGTGGTTTTTAATATTTTCATTAGCTGATTACTTCTGGGATTTTTAATAGCTCTTTCTATGCTTATTTCCCACTTGGGGTTTTGTGTTTTGTGTGTGTGTGTGTGTGTGTG
>NW_006365683.1:0-783 GCF_000327345.1 Myotis davidii
AGGTCAATGTGGAACACCCACTTTTGAGCCGAAGCTCTTGGCAGGTATTGGTGGGAAGGAGACAGCTCTGCTCCCCGAGAAGACTGGTCCTGGATCATCAGGCAAACCCCTCCTCATGTCTCAGTTCTCCCAGGTCAAGGGGGGATCACTGACCTAGAGGAACCTCCCACTCAACCTGTGATTGGCAGCTAGGGGGGCAGGAAAGGCCCGGCCCCTCCCAGGACCCCCTAATCAGCTCAGCGATCAGGTCCTGCCAGGACAGGCAACGGTTAGGAAGGGCTGCCCCGGGCTGGGCAGCTGGTGATGTGCCTGTCTGATCTGTGGTGGAGACCACGGAATCCGGGGGCGGCTGAGGCCACACTCCGCACAGGGCTTGCGCTGTCTCTGCCAGGCTCAGTTGGGCCTGGAACTCTCTGTTCTGTATTTCTTTTTTAGAAATATACCTTTAAATTTTAGAACAGGTTTAGATTTATACCCTGCACCCAATTTCCTCTATTATTATCATCTTATAATGGTATGATTTATGTGTTATAACTAATGACCCAATAGGATACACTGTACTAACTGTAATCCCTGGCTTATTCGGATGCCCTTCCTTTTCCCCCAGTGGCCTCTTTCTGTCCCAGGATTCCATCCAGGCCCCACATGACATCTAATCATCTTGTCTCCTTAGGGTCCTCTGGGCTGTGACAGCTCCTCAGACACCTGGCTCATCTTGAACATTGGCTGCCTCAGCTCTAGAATCAGCCATTTCTCCAAGGACCCTGGCTCCCTGTTTGGGAG
>NW_006365684.1:0-783 GCF_000327345.1 Myotis davidii
TTTGTATCCTGCTACATTGCAAAATTCCTTTATTAAATCTATTAGTTTTGGATTTAATTGGGCATCCTGCTTTTTATGTGCTAAATTTGGCAACCCTACTTAAACTTACATCTAGAATGAAACTCCTGATTTATCCTTCTCCTACTGTTAAAACCAGTCTCTTTCCAGTGTCTCACACTTTCCTAATGTTAGTAGATAGCACAACTCTTCCTTCAACTAGTTCCTCAAGCTATAAATCTGAAGGAGTCAAACTTAATTTTTCTCTTTTCTTCACATCTCACCTCAGATTCATCAAGCCCCATCAGTTTTTATCTCCAAGTGTATCTCAGTTTTCATCACTTCTCTCCAGGCCACCACTATCTCTAACCTGAATTAATTCAATAGACATCTTATCATTTTCCCCATTTTACATGTGTCCCTTCCTAATCCATTCTCATCAGGGCAGAGAGATAAATGTTTAATAGCTAAATGGAATCATTTATTATCCTGCTTCAAATCCTTCAGCAGATTCTGATTGCACATCAAATGAAATTAAACTCTTTACGCTGGTCTATAGACCTCTGAAGGACTGGAAACTCCCTCTCTAATTTCCTCGTTCCACTCTCTGGCTCTGCTTCTATTTCTTCTCTCTGCTGGCTTCCTTCAGCCCCTAGAACATTCCAAGCTTCTCCACATTTTGGTGCCTTCACAGACATGGTTTTCTTTTCCTGTAATACTATTCTGTCCCTGTTTCCCACCCCATCCACTCCCCAGTTATCCTTAAGAGCTTAGATTAAATGATGC
>NW_006365685.1:0-783 GCF_000327345.1 Myotis davidii
TACCTTTACCTTTTCCAGAATGTCATCAAAGTGGATTACCATTTTGAATTTGTAGTCCTGGTTAGAAATTGTGACACCACATTTGTAACAGTACATAATTATACAAGCCTAGCAGGTTCTTCTGAGGTTAAAGTTTTTAACATTCCACAGTAGAGGGGCAAACATTGTGACTGTAAAATGGAGAGATTCCTTTATTATGAGTTATGTAACTTTGAGTAAGATTTCTGGTTAATGTTCTTCATTTACATGATGAGAGCAATGACATAACAGGACTTATAAAATCACATCAGCTCTACACACTAAGAAAATATAAATTAGCGTTGAAAAAAGCAAAGGGGCCAAGTCTGGATGTCCATGGCTCTTGAATGAAACAGAAGCCATCACTTTGCCCCCCATGTTTCATCTCCTGGGAGTGCAAACACATGGAAATGATCCCTGCACACAGCAAAAAACAGCATGGAAGGCTTGGTGCCTTCCCCGGATACAAAAAAATTCCAGCTACTCCTCTTATCAAAGGCACAGAAAAGGTCCCAGTTTCATGATATCAAATCTACCTGCTTTGACAATACTGTCTGCAGTTCAACTCAATTATTTCTTAGATCATCATCCTCTAAACGGCGATAGCTTTCTGCCATGTTAACCAGGAACCCACCTTGCACTTGCACAGGAGTCACTCTACTCGCAGAAAACCCATGATGGGCTACAACTGTGCAGATGACCAGAACTTTCTTCAACATAAGGAAAGTCAAAGGTTTCATAAGGTACACAAATTGCTCACTCAGT
>NW_006365686.1:0-783 GCF_000327345.1 Myotis davidii
CCTGTGCCCTCTCGCAATCCAGGACCCCTTTGGAGATGTTAAAGAGCCAGTTTTGGCCCAATCCCTATAGGCCAGGCCGAAGAACCCCACTGGTGCAAAAATCCATGCAGCAGGCCTCTAGTGATAATTAGAATCATTTTCTGCCTTCGAATTGCATGACATTTAAAATCAGTATGGTTGAACTGAAAAAAAAGTGCAGATATATAGCACTTTGATAACAACTCAAAGAGTAGGCTTGGTGTCCAACTATAGCATTAGTATAATGATCTACACAAATTTTTCATGCTCATGCTGGAGGTCATACATACCAGGTGATACTTCTGTTTATCTTATAACTACATTGGAAATAGCATCATGCTGAAATGACTATGTAAAAAGTCATAGCTATCCCATCTTGAAAGCCACTTTCTTAATTTTAATGAAAAACTCACATGATCATTAGAGCAGAAGTACAGTCCAATCAGCTACTTAGAATATATTTAAACGGCTAACACAATTATTCATACAAACAGGAAGATAAAAATTCATGGTAAAAGCAAGCCCGTACAGAAGACTCTAGAACCCATAGAGACTAATCCTAGCATGCCCTCTTTGGCCTTCTTCATCCTCTAATGACAGGCATTTCCGTCATATCAGAAATGCTCCCATTTCTTTGCTCCACGTGGCACAGCTGTCCTCCCATTCTTTCACACTCACACCAATGAGGCTTTCCTGTGTGGCTCTAACCGTGCTTTTATCAAGACCCTGATACGAGCTCTAAAGGTTAATTATCAGTCCTCATCT
>NW_006365687.1:0-783 GCF_000327345.1 Myotis davidii
TTGCTTGGCAAATTCTTGAGATTCTTTTTGGAATAATGGAAGTGGCATGATGAGTGAGGCAGGTGTGTGAGGTGAGGGTGGTTGGAAGGAAATCTAATTGGTTGGTTGACCAAATCCAAATCATTATTACTAATGGATTGGTGCATCTCTGAAAGTTTCTAGAATTTTGTTGAAGACCTCCATCTTTGATTCTTTCCAATGCAATAGTTTTAATAATGACTTGGGTGAATATATGGAAAAAATTTCTTATAAAATCTGCAGTTAAAATGATTTGGGAGGGAACCCAAGATAGTTAATGATGATGGATAACAAGTGCATTGTAAACCACAAAATGTGATTCAAATGAGGTAGTGTTTTGTGTATATTTTTAAGATTGAAAAATTTTAATTATTGTTATGACAAAGTATACCCAAATGACTCTGGTAACGTTAAAGTTTGCTTGAAAAAAGTATAATAGGGCCTCCCATGAGCTCAAAATACAGCTGGACAGCGTATGTAGAGAGAACACAGTACCAGGAGCCAGGGGCTCTGTGCCCTCCAAGCCCGGGATCTGTCAATATCTAGCTGTGTGGCAACTAGCAGGTACTTCCCCTTTCTGGATCTCAGTTTTCTTAAGTGCCCACAAAATTCTATAATTCAATAAGGCCTCATCTTGGAACCTATATAAATTTTATTTGTTTATTAATTTTTATACCATCTTAATTTCAATAATATGTACAAATTCCGCTCCTTTAACAGCTCCATTCCAAACTAATCATTTTTTTAATATATTTTATTGATTTT
>NW_006365688.1:0-783 GCF_000327345.1 Myotis davidii
TCAGCTGCTTCCTGCACACCTCCTATTGGGGATCAACCTGGGCCTGTGCCCTGACTGGAAATGGAACCTCCATCTCTTGGTTCCTGGGTGGACACTCAGCCACTGAGCACACCAGCTGGGCACCTTTTCAATACTTCTGAATCGGAAAATCTCAGGTTGGCAGGGGACCCAAGGCCATCTAGGGTCAAGGCCAGCTTAGAGGCGGAGTGATTCCCTTTTGAACTGCGATTGCTTTGTGCCTAGAGCAGTCTTTTTCACCTTTGGACAGCTCTGAATCTTATATGGAGCCAAGCCTTCCACCCATCTGGACATTTAATTGTCAGGACAGAGCTGTGTGCTTTACTTAATTAATCTCTCTAAATTTGGAAACTAATCTGGAAGGGAATTTTAATTTGGATAACTTCTAAAGAAGTATCAATCAGGGTAATAGGCAAGAACTTTTTTGGCATAAGAAAAAGAAAACACTTTGCCAATGGAAATATCTCAGGCCTCTTCTAAAGCACATCTGTTACTCTAATGTGACTTGGCAGTGCAGTGTATTGAATTTGTAAGATAAAGTGATACTGAAAGAGGCGGGAATCTTTTTCAGTGTGCCTTTTCCTCTCCAGATAATATAATAATAGAAGGAATTGCCAGTTAGCGATGTGACCTCCAGCCTGCGTCTGGAGAGAGATGCCCAAGTGCAATTTGGTTCTGATATTCTGCAGCGATGGATGTCTATTTTGGAGGCTGCTAATAAAGCAGAACATGGACTTATTTGGCGTGTGTCTGTAGTGCTCTGCT
>NW_006365689.1:0-783 GCF_000327345.1 Myotis davidii
AAGTTGTAAACAGTTATGTTGCCTTCTCATCTGATCAAAAGAAAGGGAGTGCATTGCTGGAATATTAAATCTGTTTTTCAATTCAAGATCACTGATCATTTGTAACAGTTAGGCTACCTTCTTAGAGTGACCACTGGCTAATATTTTATAGAATTCTTAATACATTGAAGCATTTTTCCATGAACAGTAGAATATGAATATTCATTGCCAACCTCATTTATCAAAATAGGAAGTATGGTAACAAATGCCAAAATGAATGTCATAAAGTCCAATGGTTTGTGAAGAGGAAAGAGATGAGAAAGAGAGAACAAACCATGACTTATTTCCTCAAATTCTTTATGAAAATTCAGCAATGCGATTTAATGATTTGACTTAGCACCCTGCACATCAGGAAATATTATAGTGTAATATGAAAATGATCTTTCTAATATATGTCGATGATTAGATTAATGGTGGCTTATTTTATAGATAATTGGTCATGTTAATGTCGATAAAAGGGTATTTTTATTGGCTAAAGAAAAGTGGAATTTTACCTGGTTAGCATATTCATTTCCCCTAGATGTTTTTAAATCTTTTTCATTTTCCGTATTTTTACACATAGCAACTTTTTTCTGCACTTTGAAGTGTGTTCCACCAATTTTCTGCCTTTAGAACTCCTAAACATTCTATACGTGACTCAAACATTTAATATCACTTCTTATAAAATCACCCCCAACTCTTTTGGACAAACCCAACAGCTTTACCTTCTCAAGTTTATCATCACACTTTTTACATTATTTTTTT
>NW_006365690.1:0-783 GCF_000327345.1 Myotis davidii
AAGATACAGTTAAAGCTGAGTAAAGAAAGAAGCAAAGGAGAGAAAACAAAAGGGCCATCTTTTGGGCACAGTCTGAGATGTAGCATCAGCTGTAAACTTGGAAAAGAATTTCCACAAAAGCCCTTTAGATTCAACAAAGCAATGACTAACCCCGAGCCCTGGAAGGGATGGTGGGCAGCGCCCACCTGAGCGATGCACTAGAGGAAGTTGTATTGTGTGTGGAGCCCAAGTAAGTTTCGTTTCAGCACTGCAGAAGCAGGAGAAAGACATTCCCTTCTTAGGAAGCATTTGACCCACTGGCTGCTCGTGTGCACTTTCACCCCCCATCGCCTCACTGTGCGCCCATCACACTCATGATGAACCCAAACGTGTCAAGTGATGTCTGCGGAGCCTTCTGCTTCGTGACGGAGTTTGGTTGGAAAAAGTGCCAAAGGAGAGAGAAGAGACGAGGATTGTGACATCTTTGCCCCAACTGATGCCGTAGCCCAGCCTGGGGGGCAGGCAGGGTAGGCAGGCAACTGGAAACTTAGGGAATGTTTCCAAGAGAACATAAACATGGAGAGAAAGTTCACAGTGACCTACTCACCAGCAGAAATCAAAACAGGGCTGACAGGCAAAGACAGGAAGAAGTGCGCCAGAAGGCGGACGCCATGTAGGAACTGTCGGGCAAAGAGGTCTGTGGGGAGATATGACTTTGGGAGTCTCCACAATAAATAGGGACAATGGGTGGGTGTGTGCTGAGTTACTATTTGCTAAGATGAAGCACGGCCACAGGAAATCCCA
>NW_006365691.1:0-783 GCF_000327345.1 Myotis davidii
TTTTTTTTTTTCTTAGCAAGCTTTATATGTTAGAAGCTATGAAACACTACTACAAACAGAAATAAGTCACTAAAAGTCTTTCATACTAGAAATGACCATGCACTTTCCTAGGACATTATTCACTTTTTATTTTTATTTCTCCTAAGTAATGTGACAGGTGAAACAGCAAAGCTCTCAAATCTATTTTTTTCTTCCCTGTAAAATAGTGCCAATCCATCCCCTTTCGCAAATACTTCTGTGTGTAAGAGTTGGCTAGTTGGGGAAATGCTTGCTGTTTTTCTACTATTAAGTGTATTGATATGGATTCCTTCTGACATTGTGATTTCCGGTCATTTGGATTATGTAATATGGGGTGGAGGGCATGGGAAAACAAGATAAGACGTAGGCTTGTCCTATGGTTTACAGACTAGGTACATGTAATGGACCATTTCATGTTAATATCAACGTAAAAAACAAAACCACAAACCAAAATCAGATATAGGAATTAGCAGTTTTACCTCTTGACCTTGAACTATTCTTACCTTTTAAATTGTTCATTCATTCAGCCACTCAATATAATATTAGTGTTTTGAATGTTTGTCATGTAAACACTGGCATAAAGAAATTAAGGTCACCTTGGAATAATTAGGAGGAATGAGTAACAACAGGTATTAGAACTCAGGTAGCCTGGCTTCAGAGTCCTACTTTCAACTGCTGCGCTGTGCTAGATCTCAAAATTGTGATTAAGGCCTTACTATGAGCCCAGACATTATGTTAGTCCAGTGATGGCGAACCTATGACACG
>NW_006365692.1:0-783 GCF_000327345.1 Myotis davidii
TACTTCCTGAGGAAGGCCCGGGGGAAGCCGGGTTAGCGTTCCCTCTCGAGGCTTCTGTTCTCATCTTCACTTCTTGCCTCATCTCGAGACGGTGGGGCTGAGCCACAGAAGCCAGCAGAGAACACGAGCGCCTGAATTTGCTCCGTAGGCTCCCGGAGGAGTTCGCCTCGTTGGTAACCTGGTTACGACTCAAGATCCATCAGAACAGGTGCTGTGATGAGCGATGACACGGACGGACACGTGCTGGGGAGAGAGGACACTGCGCTGGTATTCACTGCTCCTGCAGACGCAGGGTGAGGGATGGACCCAAGCCTGGTTCCTAGCAGCTTCAGTCCGAATCCACGGTGCTGGGCGCATGTGAGATAGCTTTTTCCAAGCAGATCATATTGATAACAGTTCACAACCCTTCCGTGCACGGGAGCAGAGTCCCAGCCTGTGACAGTGGCACGCTGGTGTGGCCCAGATGGCCGGTGGGTGTGCCAAGGCGGTGACCCCTCCGCCCGGGGCAGCCAGGGCTCCCGGGCTAGTTGCTTTGAGACATTAGCAGCCTCGCCCCACTGGCCAGGCGGATATTAGCATTTTCTGTATGTGCCACGGCACGGAGAATGTTGGAGAACACGGAACAGCACCAGCCAAGCGTGGGCAGAGCTCCCTAGATGAGTTTTTATTTCGTGTGGAGCCCAAGTTTTCATTTGGGATGTCACAAAGCAACTATCACCTGTGACTGTCATTTCTTTCTCTCTTTTTTTAAAAAATAATTCTTTTATTGTTAAAAGTATCACA
>NW_006365693.1:0-783 GCF_000327345.1 Myotis davidii
TTTTTTTTAATGAAATATAACTTTTGCTTCCCATTCTATATTTTCCTTGATGAGGCATTAAGTAATGTAGTAAAACACCTTTAACATTAATTAATTAACATTAACATTCATTAAAGTTAATCATCCAAACCAAAAAAAAGACCCTTTTCCCATTGTGTCCCTGAGATATCACTGAATATTATTAGCAAACATTTCATTTTAATGGATGTAAGTTCCCACCCAGTTATTTTGTGGCAGACATATGTGGCCACATAGTTGGCATATCACTGAGAGTCATTCTCCCTATTAAGGCTCATAGATTTTTAAATAAACAGAAACATAATAAACAAAATACTAGCTTTCCTAACATATGATCTTGTATTATATTACATCCCTTATACTCTCATACACAGAAGTTACAGCAACATTACCACAAGAAACACTGAAAATTATTCCTGCTCATCCCCAAGAAACTGCCTGCATAAGGACAGATTGTCTCTTCCCTATCCAAAAGGTACTTTTATAGCTGAGTGAAGATACTCCTTTTGGAGGGTGTAGCAGATCTCTCCTATTCCTGGCTCAAGAGTCTTCATTCCTGTGTCCTGAAACATACTAGTGTTCAACAGTTTTAAGAGCTCCTTTTTCCTCTACCCAAAAAAAGCTGAAGGGTCTCATTATAGAGAAACCTATTTTTGCATAGCAAAGAAATCATTAACAAAATTAAATGGGAGAAGGTATTCCCCAATTATATATCCAAAAGGGGTTAATATCTAAAATATAGGGTGTCCCAAAAATGTATACACA
>NW_006365694.1:0-782 GCF_000327345.1 Myotis davidii
TCAGACCTAACAGGTCACAGAGTCCACTGAGACCCTATATCTTACTCATAAAATTCTTTTTATGAATATATTTGCACAATGATATTTGTGTTACTTGCAGTCAAAATAGTTTGCTTAAGTCCAGGTATCAAAAGGAATTATTTGAATCTTCTTAAATGGCTGCTCACTCTAACTTACATGTAGAGGATTAGGAAATATTTAAAGAACTTAAAATTGATGAAAGACATTTTTCTGCTTGAACAGCAGAAATTTGAATTCAAGGAGCATAAAATGAATACTTACACATTGCAGGCTTGAAAAAGGAAGATAAAGGATTTAAAAGGCATGATGAGGCTGTCCTTTAGCTCTGCACAGCCTTTGATGTTCAGGAAGCCTGTTCAATCCCTGTCAGACAGACATAGCAGAGGGGGCGAGGTCTCTTGTTTCCTACAACAATGGCCATGTCCACTTGGTCCAGAGGACACTATTTTTGAAATCAAAAGTTCAGGCTTAAAATGAATGTTTTCCTTATGTGTGTGGAGACAGAACCAAAGGACATTTAGATTAAAGGGTACTGATAATATCATAAAGTGAGATGGAATGGTTAAGATCAGCATTTTTAGTCAAGTAATCGGTAGCTGTGAAGTATCTACTGAAGTTCAGGTGATCACAGCTTAAATAGGGATATGAAAAAAGATAAATCATTGTTTGTGTGGCCAAAATATGAATCAGAGATTTCTTATTGAATTGAGATCCATCATTAGTTTTATATGGAAGGTAAAGTCTTAACACACACAAAAAAA
>NW_006365695.1:0-783 GCF_000327345.1 Myotis davidii
AAACAAAAACACTAAACCATTTCTTACTCCCCCAAACTGGAAGTTTTTTTGGATCACCATGATTTGCTTCATCTGGGCATGGACTAATTATCTAATATCACCATTAAGATGTACTCTTTTAAGTTTAATGTAGTAGGTTCATGTTTAATACCAACAGGTTTGACTAAGCCAGAACCATGAGGCTCATATTTAAATTTCCCTTCAGGATACCAAGCATCTACATCATAACATTGTATTTAATTTTTGTTTCATTTATTTATTATTAATGACTTTGTTTATATATTTGCTTATTTATACATCCATGTGTCTTATACTGCATAATAACAATATTAAATATTGGGCAATAAGAATAAACAAAAACATGAAAAAAGCATATAAAAAGTACCTATTCCATGTCACAACTTAGAAGCCTGAAGACCCTTAAAATATATTTTTTCATATGATCTTTCTCTTTGTCTTGGTTCTCAAGTTATCTTGTGCTCAGTGCTGGGTTCTTTATATTCTCTATTCATCAAACACTTGGCAAGCAGTTTGTACTTTAAAAATGTAATAAACCTTGCTTTTCCCTTTTTTTGTAATCCAATATGGTTCAAATTATTCTACAATTTACCATTGTAATAAATGGATAACCATAAATGTTTGATCTCCATTGTGTTAAATACAGTCAGATCTTCCAACATCCCTCACCTTAAATAATGTCATTTAACTGGTCCCCTTCATACACTGTTAGCTCTCTAACCAATTTCTTCCATTGTATTCTATCTGATCCTATATAATAAAAGC
>NW_006365696.1:0-783 GCF_000327345.1 Myotis davidii
CTCTGAAATCATTAAAAATATGTTTTTTAAAAAATAAGCACACGAAAAGATGTTCAATATCACCTACCACCAGGGAAATGCAAACTAAGACCATGACAAGGTGTTGCACACCTATCAGAACAGCTAAAATTAAAAATAGTGAGATAACCAAATGCTGGTGAGGATGTGGAAGACAGAATCTCTCATACATTGCTGATGGAAATATTTTCCACCTTGGAAAATAACCTGATGGTTTGTAAAAACAACAACGTGGTTAAACATAGAGTTACCTTATGACCCAGCAATTCCATTCCTAGGTATGTATGTTGGAAAAAAGAAAACATAAATGCATATAAAAACTTGAATGCTAATGTTCACAGTGGCATTATTCATAATCTAAAAGTGGAAATAACCAACTGTCCATCAACTGAATTGTTAAGTAAAATATTTTTCAATAAAAAGTAAGAAATTGCTAATGCAGTGGTGTAATGTGGATGAGCCTTGAAAACATGCTAAGTGCAAAAAGCCAGTCACAATAGATCAAGCTTTAAATTGTATAGAACTATTTATATTAAATGGCCAGTTTTAGAAAATTTAAATGTAGAGAAAGTATTTTAGTGGTTGTCTAGAGTTGGCTGTGGGAGTGACTTACTATATGATATCTGAATTTCATCTCAAGGTTTTTTATTTTTATTGATGTTTTAGAGAGAGGGGAAGATAGAGAAACATCCATGTGAGAGAATTGATAGTAGCATGAAATGAGTAGGTAGTATTCAGCTGCCTCCTGCACACCCCCTACCAGGG
>NW_006365697.1:0-783 GCF_000327345.1 Myotis davidii
CCCCCACCCCATTTTCATCTGAAATACAACCTGGGGCACATAGCATCTGATTAAATTCATACAAAGCACAAATTATTGAACAGAAACCAAGATGCATTTCAAAGTAAGTATCAATTAATGTGACACCCAATTTCTAATCACTTCAATGTGCAAGGCTGATACACAAAACATATCTAATTTATTCTGTAGAATTCAATTAGAATATATTTTATATTTCTATCCAAGAATCACATCCAATGGTTTGCTAGCAGGTTGGTTAGGTGTTTTTTCCTAGTAGAGTCTTACCAAAAAAGAAAAATAATCAGTGTTATAAGTAGTTCCTCCTCAAATGTTTCTTCATTTAATTTGAGACAGATTCTCATTACCTAATATTTTTCTTCTTTCTTTAATACATGGATCTGTGCTGCTCTTGGGAAGAGCACGCTCTCTTTTCTCCAGGTTTCTGTGACAGTGAACACAGGATAGAAAACCATAAAACCATACACACAGGGATCCTACAGCCTAGTTTGTGAGACAAGGCTTCAAAGAATAAAACTGTTCAACAACACCCTACAAGTGATCGTCTGCGAAGTAGCAACACTTTTTCTCTTCAACAGAAAACAACAAACAACTGATCCAGCACAAGAGTGGCCAAGCACAGCTGATCACTGTGCAAGCAATCAGCCATTGGTCAAAGCTACTCCTAGAGAACCCGACAGGCAGCTGGCTCCAGGGCCCAGGTGATGGCATCTTGGTCACAGTGCACTTGTGTGTCCTGCTTCTCACCAGAACTTACTGAGTGCT
>NW_006365698.1:0-783 GCF_000327345.1 Myotis davidii
CTTTCTCCTCCTGATCTATTCTTAACATCCGTCTTTGCCTCTAGACCCACAATTAGAAGTAGATCCCAGAATATATCAAGGGATTAACATTAAAAGAATGAAAATATTTTGCCAGTTTATATTGGAAAGCCCCCCCCCCCAAAAAAAAACACAGTAGCAAAAACTCAGAGCATATGTGTACAAATGATTTTTCAGTGGGACTGAATATAATGGACCCTCTTGTCCAGTGGGGATCATGGGATCCCAAATGGCTGAGGCAGAGGCCAAATAGCAAGGCTTAATTGCAACGTATATTTGCATGTGGGGCTACAGTGACAATCAGTACAATTTAAGAACACGAGAACTTCCAGAGCAAAAGGCATTGTTAAACGAACAAAGCTTAGGACATTTCTCATCTGTCCAGTGGCTCCTGGTCTTCCCCTCGAAGACGGTGGCATTCCAGAAGCTGAACAAGCTTATTGACTTGACATAAAACATGATGTTCTCTTCCAGAATTATAGAAAAATGAAAGAATACAGAATATCATTTATTTGGTCTTTGATATTTCTTAAATCTTTGAGATTTTCTACCATCTGTCTGCTGTTACCAGGGACAAAAAGAATAACTAATAGACAAAAATATTAAAGTAAATACTTGAAAAATTGATATCTTCAAATATTATATTGTGCTAGTCTGCTTGAGCTATGATCAAATACCACACACTATGTGGTTTATTTTATTTTTTTAATAGTTTTTGATTTTTTATAAAACAGGAAGGGAGAGGGAGAGAAACATCGATGTGAG
>NW_006365699.1:0-783 GCF_000327345.1 Myotis davidii
ATATATATATATTTTTTAATGGACCATGAGTCTAAGAGTAGCTGGCTCTTTGATCAGGGAAGGAAAATGTGAGTAATCCTTTAAGAACCATATTCATTCATCAGGCATTTATTCAACAAATATATACCGAGGCTGCTGTGCTCAGAGCAACAAGGGAGATATAAAGATGTTTCTGCCCTGTTTGTGCAATGCCTCTTCCCCAAATTCAGGGTTTTATTAGATTTTTCTTTGGAGAAGTATTAATTCTATGCCATTTTATTATGTTTTATGCATGCTTGCTACTAAAGCACTGTGCACTTATTACTCTCTCTAAAAGGTTCAGAACCATTTAACCCACTCCACTGCTGTATTTCAGAAGTTCTCACTCTGCATTTTGAGGAGAGTACAGTGCTCAAATGGCTGATGTTTTTCTGCATGTTGTGCTTTCCAGCCAGTATTTATAAGGTCAGCAAGGCAGGGCATGCAGTGTTATAGATCTGAAAGCTGATTTGTACTCAACCTTTTCGGCCTAACATACTTTAGCTGCCATTCTTTACTTATAGTTGATGCAAAGAGAATATAGTTTAGTTGTAGCAAAGAAAAACGAAATAACACTGGAAGCAGAATAGAAACTTGAGTCTTAAAGATTGCACTCCTGGTAATGTCCTTTTACAGGTGTGTGGAAGAACATTCAGACCTTTCTTGAGGGCAGTATTTCATTCATCCCTTCCCTTTCTCTGCTTGCTGCCCTATTCCCTTCTTTTCTTTTTCTAAAAGTAATATATTTTTATTGATTTCAGGGAG
>NW_006365700.1:0-783 GCF_000327345.1 Myotis davidii
TGTGTGTGTGTGTGTGTAACAAAAGTTCCACAAATTACACAAAACAATGAAAGATTTCAAAAGGCAAAATGGTAATGAGTCTTTTCTAACTTGTGACAGAAGGGCATTATATTAATCCATAAATCAAGTATTAACTAAGATAAAAATGACATTAAGAGCAGGTCTGGAGTAAAAACATTCCTGGATTTGTGTCTAACTCTTCCATTTACTAGCTGTGAGAGCCTGGGCATTTAGCTTGTGTATCAGTTTTCTCATTTAAAGAAAGAAGATGTTTGTATCTCAGAGAGTTATTCAGAGGAGTAAATTAAACAATGCACACACAGACTTAGTACAATCACTCGCATATCACACTCAACAATCTTGGTAATTTTTATACCCACAATCCAGACAACACAGAAAGAGGTAAGACATGACAGATGACAAAGCGGTTCTTGCAAAATACCATCTGTATGTCATACTTTAAACATGTACTCAATTAGACTTAAAACGATCTCTCTTTGCAATCTAGACACTCATACTAGAGTACATACCGGATCAACTTGCCATATGATAACTGTTGTATCTTTTGATCCTGTTGCTAGTTTAGTGCCATCGTTAGAGAATTTACAGAACCACACTTCATTACAATGCTCCGTAAGGATCTGCTGAGTATAACATGGGAACTGCCTCCTAAAACAAAGAAGTCCACAAATAGTTATTCGTTCAAAATTGATTAATCATAATGACAAAGGTTAAACAACTGATAAAACTTCCTTGGAGATCAAAAACTTTAAAAATAAGATA
>NW_006365701.1:0-783 GCF_000327345.1 Myotis davidii
TGCACAGGGCCTCTGGTAAACTAATAAATATGAAAAATATGAAACTACATCAATATGAAAAAGATTGAATCATTGTATGAATAACAGAAATAG
Source organism: Myotis davidii (assembly GCF_000327345.1). NCBI lineage: Eukaryota > Metazoa > Chordata > Mammalia > Chiroptera > Vespertilionidae > Myotis > Myotis davidii. Next base: position 94 of record NW_006365701.1, read on the forward strand.
GTCGCAGTAATAGAAGACAGATTGATACCAGGGTAAGCAGTTTGAGTTTCTTAGCTGGGCTCTTATGGTTAGAGAAAGTATCTTTAAGGAGGTAAAATTTCATTGGAATACTCCAGGCAGGAAAGTAGTCCAGACTGCAAGCACAGATTATCAGCACTTGCACATTGTCAGAGGAGGGAGAGTTCGATATGCTGTAGGATTCAAGGTTGGTATGCATGGGGCACAGGAGAATGGCTCCACTTGAGCTTAGCAAGGGTGATGGGTTAAGTCACACAGGGTCCTGTAGTTAACTGTAAGAAGTTGGATGTTTTTATATGTGTGATAGGAAGTCACTGAAGGATTTTAAATATTGATGTAATATGATCCAATTTATATTTCAAAGAGATGTTGGTGATTATTTGGTAAATGGGTTATAGGAGGACATGTTTGGACACCTGCATACAGTCTTAGTCTGGGAGAAAAGGAATGGTGTTTTAGGCTTGTATGATACCAATTGGAGAGACTTGGGTTTCTGACATGTCTATAGAATCAGTAAGATTTGATGATGGATTGGATGAAGGACAGAAGCAAATGAAGGAATTACTGTTTCCTCCTAAATCTCTTACTGAGTCAAGTAAATAGATGGAGATATCATTTGGTGAGCTGGGGAGGATCAGAGAGGAGCATGTCTCATGAAGAAAGATAAAAGCG
>NW_006365702.1:0-783 GCF_000327345.1 Myotis davidii
GCTTTTATCTTTATAGATATTTTAAAAAATAGTGAATCCTTTTCATTTTTATTCAGAAAATTTGGCTTAAACTATGATTCATAGAAAACATTTAGCTTTACATGCATGAATGAGAAAAAAAGGACAAAAAATTCAGTGATCCAAGCATCCATCTCAAGAATTTAACGTGGAAAAAAATCCAGCAATATTAAAAGAGAAAAGTAATTAAGATAAAAGCAGTAATCAATGAAACAGAATCAAAGACACAAAAGAGAGGATGGACTATAAAATATAGAACTTCCTGGCAAATCTGATCAATAATATTTTCCCTGAGAGAAGATTGACTTTTGCTTATGGCCTGAAACACTTCTGGAGACAAATTATTCTCAGTCCAAAGATGGATTGTGATGGTTACACACTAAATTCCTTCTGGCAGCAGGCCTATTTCTGGTTCACCCTCATTCCTTGGGGCCTCCTACCAGAAGCCCAGTTTTCCCAGAAATTTTTCTCTTTCTGACTTCTGACTTTTCTCCCTAGCTCTGTGAGACGTCTAAAACTCGACCTGGTTTACTATCATTTCTGTCACCAGTTTTACTCTTAGAATCAGCAATTGCTTAAGGGGAAAGTGGCCACAAGGTTGGTATTAACCTCTCTCCTCTTATCTTCGTAGCCTGACACATTCTCACTGAGGTTTTCAAAGACACTTAAAACTAATTCCTATAGTTTATTGAATTATTCTCAGCATGAACATTAATCTCAATCAATCTAGCCCAGTAGTCAGCAAACTGCAGCCCCTTGAGTGTG
>NW_006365703.1:0-783 GCF_000327345.1 Myotis davidii
TTTGTGTCAAGAGTTGTGAACTGAGAAGACTAAACATTTAAACAGAGGGAAGTGTCTGAATTAAGCACCGAGTACCTTCTAAAAACCAGGTTTGGGAGACACTACATTCCCCAGACCCTCAACCTTCAGTGAAATCTCTTCCTCCTGCCCCGCTCAGAACCAAGCACTTTCCTAATGCAGATGCCCAGCAAGCCCTCGCCATTCTGGGGCTGATCTCTCCTCCTGCTTTTGGAGGCCTATCCTCCTCACTTGCACTTCACCCTAAGCTTCTCTGAAATGATAACACCATCCTTCAGAATACTTGCCTGCTGGTGGCACTGAGCCCAGCCCACTTTCCTGTCCCCAAGCCCCTTCTGCTCTTTATCGGCTCCTTCCTGCTGCACCCTTCACCCCGCTGCTCCCCGCATGCCTGTGCACACACTCTTCTAGAAGTATTTGCCTGGCCTTGACCTCCCCGTTGCTCCCTTGGTCCCTAGACGTCTTAGCTAGAATCAATCGCACATGCTGCGTCCACGTTTCACTTGACCCTCAGTGCCCGGATCATGTGGACCCAGCCTTCTCGTGGCTTCGGCCAAATGGCTTGCTGAACGGTCACTCAGAGCTCACCCTTGGCTGCCTCCTTGTTAGACCCAGTGTTTTCTCCTTCCCATCCCCCATGGCTTGGGCGGAACATGGTCCTATTCACCATTCACTCCCCTTCCCAAATCTCTCATGAAATATTTCTGATCACTTCTTTGGCTAATTCATGTATTACTATCTGATCATCTATGCATTTTTTTTTTT
>NW_006365704.1:0-783 GCF_000327345.1 Myotis davidii
AAAAATAAAGTTTATTTTAAAAACAAAACTAACAATTATTAAAATAACTAATATTTATGGAGTCACTCATTGTTCCTGTATAGTACTGAGTCTAAACTTTAAGTTTCACTACTCAATGCTATTTTGAACACAATTCTTTCCCATTCCTGAGTTTTTCTATTTGATTTACTCCTTCATAATTAGATAATCAGGAATATCCTTTTCTGGCATTTTTTCAACAAGGTTCTTGGGGTGGTTACATTTATTGGTCTATCCATGCCTGACAGTCTTTTTGTTGTTGTTGTCCTTTGCTGTAAACAATACCAGAAGCAGGAACAGATATGATTAGAAACAAGTGATATTTGCCCTGGAAATTCTATAGAGGCCCCTCCTTCTTTTCTAACATTTGGATTCTTATTTAGTCTGATTGAGTGTTCTCTTTGGGTAATATGATAATTACCTGCTGGTAATTTAATTTTTTAAATTAAAAACGGTACATTAGAAAATGCTTGGATATGGACCATTTTCAGTAATGCTGATTAATACTTTTAAGAGTGCTTTGATCAGGCTTATGATTTTCTGGGAAATTTTCTATATTTTTAAATTTATAGCAGACAATATTTGCACTTCTTCCTTCTATCTAACAGAACCTCAATGTTATTATCTTCACTCCTCCCCCAACTTTGTTTCAGAGGAGGTAAGAGGGTAAAACATAATTGGTCTAAGTCAGCCATGGTGGCCCCTTTCCTGAACTGGGGGCATGAGCCTGGGATGCAATTTCAGTCACTGAGTCAAGAGGAAAAC
>NW_006365705.1:0-783 GCF_000327345.1 Myotis davidii
ATCCACTGAGCCAAACCAGCTAGGGCTACCTTTAGGAGTTAGTGTACACCACTGGAAAGCTGCGGTTTGAGTTTACTCCAGGGGTGATAATGACCCGAAGTGAAAGCCTTCCACCTAGGTTAGACCCATATTGCTTAATACTATTGACAGAAACACCTTTTACTGAGGGCTTACAATGTGCCAATCAATATTATATGACTCAAGGCTACCTTATGGATTTGGTATTATCATCATCTCCATTTACTATAGTAAACTGAAGTTTAGGCATAAAGAGTAACCTGATCGAGGTAGCACACCTAATAAGTGCTGGAAACCAGATGACCACAGGCTATAGCGCCTTTGTCAGGGGCCTTTCCTGATCACCTCAGTGGAGTTATCTCCCTTGCTTTGTATTTTAGTAGGTCGATATAACGTACAGAAATTCAACTCAGAGTTTAATGCATGTGTGAATCATGTAGAGAATTTTGTTAAAATGCAGGTTTTGTTTCAGGAGGTTTTCTGCAAGGTCTAAGATCCTGTGTGTCTGACAAGTCCCAGGTTAGGCAGTGTTGCTAGTCCTAGGGCTCTATGGTTCTTAATCCTAAAGGCACAGAAAAATCACCTAATGCTTTGTCCACTTCTGGAATCTGGGGTTGGGGAGAGAGCCCAGGAACTGGATTTTGTAAAGCTTTCAAAGGTTATTCTGGGTAACAGTAAAAGTCAGGAAACTCAGTTAAATTTTGATGTCTCATTTTCTAAATTTTATTTCACTTCGCCCTAGCCAGATTGGCTCAGTGGATAGAG
>NW_006365706.1:0-783 GCF_000327345.1 Myotis davidii
CCTGCCTCTCCCAAATGATTATTGGCATTCTGCCCAGACTTCAAATTCAAGTTCTTGATGAATCTGTAGTGAAGGAAGTAGTGTGAGTCACCTGCAGTTTCAACACTACGCCCCATACTCACCCTATTTTCTTGCCCAAAGAGTATAAAATATATTTTTGTGCATATTTATGTCCTGGGATGTCTTTTCTAGATTTTATTTTTATCTCATAAATTTAATTTCTTTTCCTGTTGTGCACTACTTGCATTGCTGAGTGCTTTATGCTCTAAACACAATTTACTATTCAATACCTTCAAAAGCACTCTGAAATTGGTATTATCAAGCCCACTCTATAGATGATAGACTGAGGTTCAGAGCATTAGACTATGCTCAAATTGGCCAGGCTAGCAAGTGGCAAAAAGAATTTAAAGCCACCCAATTGCCTACAAAAATATAGTGCATCACCATGCACTAATAAACAAAAAAAAAGCATTTTAACCATTCTAAAGGGAATATTTCTTTTAGAGAAATGTGTCATTAAATGATTTTGCTGTATGAACATCACAGAGTGTACTTATACAAACCTAGAATGTATAGCCTACTACATACACATTTAGGCTGTATGGTATAGCATATTGCTTCTAGACTAAAACATGTTACTGTACTGAGGACTGTAGGTAATTGTAACACAACGGTTAGTATTTGGGTATCTACACATATCTAACCTAGGAAAGGTACAGTAAAAATCCTATATAATAAATCCTATATGCAAATCGGCCCAATGGTGGAACAACCAGTTGCTAT
>NW_006365707.1:0-783 GCF_000327345.1 Myotis davidii
TGGGCACAGACAACAGTATGGCGATGGCCAGAGGGAAGGTGGCTAGGAAGAGTAGTAGAAGGTAAAGGGGGGATAAATGGTGATGACTTGGGGTGGTAAACACCAAATGCAATATACAGATAATGTGTTGTATAGTTATATACCTGAACCATGTAACATTTTATTAACCAATGAAATCCCAGTAAATGCAAATAAAAATAATTTTATCATGAACTAAACTGTATAGTATTCTACATGTGTGACTATTTGGGGAATCAAGACATTGTCAGAGAAACACGTATTAGAAATCTATAATGCAGGTCACAAAAGCACTCTAATGCTGTCTCAAGGTATTTCCTCTTTCTCCATGCCACCTTTGAAAAGTGCCAAATGATAGACATTATGAAAGCAATTATGCAGTCAATTGCCTTCTAGGATAATTCAATTCTGTCCTGTGTGTAATAAAAAGTAGTTTGTTAGGCATATTACAAATTAGAAAACAATTGAGTGAAAGCATCGCAAGGACAGGTATCAGATCTGTCTGACACCCGCAGTGTGTTAGCAGAATGTCTGACACATGGAAGATGTTATCAAGTATATCCCAAATGACAAGTGCAATTCCAAAATATTTCATTTCTTATTTTAGGAAATGGAAAAGTCAGTCCTTTCAACAGGGCTGGGGTTCACTCCCTTGCCTGTTCATATACACAGGCTCTACGTTATCATTTGTCTTTTCATATGAAAATCCTGACATCTTTATCAGATTTAAGCTCCAATCATAAAGATGCTATTATTTTATTAAAA
>NW_006365708.1:0-783 GCF_000327345.1 Myotis davidii
TTTTTAAAGGCACAGTGAACAGTAATGTGAGCTAATCCCAACAAATTAGTTCCTCCCCAAAGTGGAACAGACATGTGCCAAGTTAAAAATGTGCTCACACATGCATCATAAATATCACTGGCTGAAAGCTAAGAAAGACCAATAGAGAACTAATTACCTTCCGTTGTCCTGAGACCCTGGAAGTTTTAGCTATAGAAAATGACAACAAAAGCATTTTTGCTCATTTTCATTTCCTTAGAAAAAGACAGGTTCTTGAATTGCTGGGTAACAATTGAGGTGTATGTGTTTCTCCAGCTGCCTTGTGTTATGCCCAAGGACGGGACCTCAAAACATTGCTAGCAGTTTGTGCTTATTATAGGAATGTGACGGACGTAGACATCCTAGCCCTGGAACGGCGACTGCTCCAAACCATGGACATGATCATAAGCAAAAAGAAAAGGTAAGATATCAGCACATTAAAAACTTGTACTCTTAGAATTTCTCAACAAGAAATTTTACTATGAATTGGTGCTAACAGGGAATTTCATCTTACTCATTTCCATTATAAGTTAAAGCATCATCAAAGACAGTGTCTAGTCCTGTGTGAAAGAAAATTTTCAAATATAGTCATATTTCCTGACTTGCGATCAATTCTCTTGAGGTGAATTATTGGAATAACTTATGTTTGAAGGTATTCTACATTGGATGTTCTAAAAGCCTATTATCTGGAATGTTTACAAACTGTTTCATGCCTGACTTCAACCTTTTCAACTTCCTTTCTCTTAACTACTTTAAAAAACTCTT
>NW_006365709.1:0-783 GCF_000327345.1 Myotis davidii
TGTCTGACTGACAGCTTAGGCCTGCTCCCCCTGCACTGTGAAAGGGTTCAGGCCAGGCTGAGGGCTCCACCTCCCTCCATCCACCTCCCAAGTGCATGAATTCCATGCACTGGGTCTCTAATAGAGACATAAAATGAATTAAAAAAGAAATGTCTACCCATATAGAATTTTATTTTTTAATATAGCTCCTAAACAAAATTCATGTATTAAACACTTAATTTGTGCAGGGTATGGTCCAGTTATAAATAAGTAGACACACTTGATTCTCTCATCTAGTAGACAAGCATGTAATGCACTGTTTTCATTGAAATTATAGTTGTTATCCCAAAGGTGAATTGTAAGATAGTGTAAGAGGACATTCATGGGGATATATCATAGAATTAAAGATTAAAAAAAGAGGAAGTCTGTAAGACTACAGCATAGGGAACTATACCAAGCAATTGACATACTGCTAGGGTGTCAATAAAATCAAATTTTACCCGTAAGAAGAATAATGAGCTCTTTCCTCTCTACACTCAAGGGAGATTAATTCAAGAACATGTATTTTATGCATGTTCCTCACCTTTCTCTATAAAATAAAAGTACTAAAAGTGGTCACTTGGGGGTGGATATTACTTTACTTTTTATTCTTTCTTCTAAGAAGAAATGTGTTGTATAACTTCTATTACACACAGAATAGCATAATAGACATTTTGTTATTTCAATTCCTGGCCAAGTGATTTCATGAACATCCAATTAAAAGAATATGTGTTTTTTATAATGATCATATCAGGACTGACAGAA
>NW_006365710.1:0-783 GCF_000327345.1 Myotis davidii
TTCCCATAACCTTGTTCCCTGTGGATGTTAGTCTGGAACTAGACCACTAGTTCCTTGTGGATAAGAACTCATGTGACCCGTAAGGTACTCTGACCTTGACCAGCCCCTGTGTGTGGCAGGAGGTCATTTTGGCCGGGGAGCTTTCCCATCCCATCAGCCGGTTGTGATCTTTCCTTGTCTCCAACTCCTCAGAATCGGGGTGTTTGGTTTCTGAGCTGTCAGCCCTCTGCTGTCCTGAAAGACAGAACGTACAATGTCTTCTCTTCACATCCTGCAGGATGTGCAACCACTCAAATGGGCTTAGAGAAGACACAGGCTTCATACTTAACATGTCTAAGGCAGAATATTTTTTTTCAACAACAGACATGAATTTCCTGTCTCAGGAATACCACGGCAACCTGTTTGCCAAACCAGAGATTTCATTGTCCTCACCTAGGTGTCAGATCCAGAAGGAAAGGACTTTTTATGTTGAGTCCTATCCTCCACAGCTAGAACAGTGTCTGGCACACCGTTGGTATGAAATATTTGGTGAGTTGATGAGTAAAGGAATATCCATTCCTCTAAATCACCAAGAATTGGTTACATCCAGTGACTAAGAATTATCTGTGGAATCACCTTTCTTGGGATCCATCAGATCCTTCCATCCTCTCACACCTCATTTTTACTCACTTGGTTCTGCCCTTCATCCATTATTTGCAGAATCCCAATTTTCTCTGTAATCTCCCACTTCCAGTGTTTTTCTGGTCAATAGACTCACCCCGCTGTTTCCAGAACACTTGCTGT
>NW_006365711.1:0-783 GCF_000327345.1 Myotis davidii
AATATCCTCAGGTGAGGATTAACAAAAAAAGAGGGGGGCGCAGTGTGGAAAGAAAACAATACATAAGTGTGTGCAGTCATACCATAAAAGATTCCATCAACTGATGAATTGGCCATCTCTAGTGGAAACAGAGAGATCTGGCAGGAGAAAGAGCTTTTACTGTAGACCCTTCGGCAGCTCTTGGGTTTTGAACCTTGTGAATTTATTACCCACTCAGCTAATAAAATTTGGCATCTCTAGGATGTCTGGGGAGGCTTTTACTGAAGAAGTTTTGGGCATCCACCCCCTTTTCCGTCTCACCCATTTCAAAATGAAATCTGTGTTTTTTTCCAACTTGTTCAAGCATAATTGTACTTAACTTGCTTTGTTTTGTTCTTTGCAGGGTTCGACTGGACCTATATTGGTAAGTGGAGATCTTAAATATTTTTTTTAGGAGATGGCTGTGTTTAATGAGAAAGCCAGAAATGTCACGATCTCTGGAGATATTTTTTTGGAGTAGAGAGAGCAGTTCTGATATTATTAAATAGGCACAAAGGCCTCTCTGAGAAATCACTCCATAGGGGTTGCATGGTACACTTTCTCCTAGCAGACGAGCCTGCTCTGTGTACTTGAACTTTGAGTCAGTGTTAAGGCTTCCAGATTCCTGCACAGATTTCTACCAGACCTCCCAGGTGAAGATATCCAGGGTACTTCCACACTGCAAGGGCCGTGGGCAGGAGAGAGCCTTTCTCTTCTGTAGGGCATTTGGCCTACAATAAACAAAGAATAAAGGGCTCTTTTCTG
>NW_006365712.1:0-783 GCF_000327345.1 Myotis davidii
AAATTGTACTACAGCAGTGCCCCTGCCCTGTTTTTATTGAACTTAGTTTAAAAAACACACATAGTGGCATTGTTTCCAGTTTTTTACTTGAATAAATAAGATAGCAGAAGAGTGGCTAAAACCTAACCAGTCATCAAAAGAGGAGCAAACCAGTAGAAAACTACTCGTATCAGGCACTTTCGTGTCTATCTTCTTATTTTAGCCTCCCAATCAAATTGGAAACAGGTAATCTCTTGACATATCAGAAAATTGAAAGTTAGAAAATGTTATTATCACACCTGGGTTCATGCACCTTTTAAGTTGGACCTGGAATATGATCCCAGTTTCTTTGTTTTAATTACTTTGATTTTTTTATCATTGTGCTGCTTCTCTGATAGGAGGAAACTATTAGGGTTGGTAATTGCTAATTTTTTTCTCTCTACCCCATTTCTGATTATGACAGTAAGTAACTAAAATAAACAATGCAGAATGCCTTGTGTTTATTTCTAAAAGTAAAAATTTCATTATTACTATACATTTGCTTTGTTTGCTGATACACATAATCTGAGAGCCATTGGTTCTCTAATTCCTACACTGTTTTGTCAAATGAGGCAACTGAGTATATGAACTCTAAAGCAGCTTGTTTTAATTCTCTCTTAGCTAATAATTCATATGTATAGTAGTAAAATTACTAATAAATCAGAAACTCAGCAAATAAAATTCCTAAAGTTTTAATTCCAAGTTCTTAAGGAAATTTCTTAAATTGCCAAATCTCTCTCTCTTTCTCTCCCTCTCTCTCTCTTT
>NW_006365713.1:0-783 GCF_000327345.1 Myotis davidii
AAACAATTACATGTAGTATTTTAAAATAAGTGCCAACATCCACTTTCATCATAGATGCAAGGAGTGAACATAGCAGCTGGTCAAAACATCAGTCTTCTCTTCAATATACAATTTTACTCGTGTTCATTTTTAGATGTAATTGTCTTAAAGTCAAAAGTTGGCTAATCCAAAATGAATTTGGGTTGGCTGCCCACCATGTACTCCTGATTCCTTTTGGTTCTAACTCTCAAGGATCAGCTGATTATGAATCTTATCAAGGAAGAACAAAGCCCCCAGCATAAGATAACAGTCGTTGCGGTTGGTGCTGTTGGCATGGCTTGTGCCGTCAGTATCTTAATGAAGGACTTTGTACATCCATAGGCTAAATAATTTACTTTCAAAACAGCATCATCCCAACTTATTATTTTTTTCTCCTCATATATCAGAATAGAATTTCATAGCTGCCTTTCCAGAATTCCTTTCTAGCATAATTTTGTGGTGGGTTTTGACAATGTGATTTGGAAGGTGGAGGAGAAATTAACTATCTGGGCCTGAATTTCTTAAGAGTACATCTAGGAGACTATTCACACATGGACTCTGAGGATCAATGAAGCATCTTTATCTAAATCTCTGGAGAGAGAACTACAGGAAAGAGCTGAGCTTTCATGTACATGTCTATGGATAACGTTTACAGGGCCTTACAGAAAGATGTGTCCTTCTTCAGAACTCTATCCCGATAACCCTTAGAGTTTTATTTTGTTTTATAAACGAATGGTTGTAAAAAGGGAATTAAAGAAGTGCTTC
>NW_006365714.1:0-784 GCF_000327345.1 Myotis davidii
AAAAAAAAAAATCCTACATGCAAACAAACCAATACAGAGGCAACTGGGGTTACCGTCTGTCTCAAACATTTTTAATGGGGCCCACCAGTGTTCTGACTAAAGGAAAACATCATATGAAGTTAAATAAATTGGATCTAATAGAAAGCTCCAGAATGTGCATTTATAACAAGTGCAAATCTGTATAGAGTGTGTTTATAACACTATAGTCAATGTGCTGAATGAATAATCTTTACTACCATATTTGCATGTCCATGAATTTTAGCATGGGCTAGTTATTTTAATGTAAATACCACCTCCTTGCCAATCAATTTTAGGCAATGATGTGCTTGTCAAGAAAAAGATCAGTAATTATTATAATTACATTGAAGTAATCAATAAGAATGTGTCAAGGTGTTGTTTTGTCCTATGCACTTTGATGAGTACAAAAGAAATAATGTAACTTTACATTAATTTAGAACTTTAAAATTTACAAAGTGCTTTTGGTTTAGATTTTGGTTTCACACTCATAAATTGAGGCAGATATAAGTACCATTCTATAGATGAGAAAACAGATTCAGAGAGATTAAGAAACTTATTCTAGGTCTATAGCTAGTTACATAGGGAACTAACCTGGGATAGCTCAAAATCAAGCTCTAAGTTTACATAATAATGTAGATGGCACCACGCCCGCTGGTGGGGAGGGACTGGAAAACCTGCAGGGACACTAGTCCCAAGCAGGAGCAGCAAACACCAGCAGAGTGACCGGGCACATTGGCCCAGACACCTCCATCTCCCACAAGGCTTT
>NW_006365715.1:0-784 GCF_000327345.1 Myotis davidii
TTTTAAAAAGTGAAATAGAAGAGAATAGAAATGAATCTTATATAAATGTGTATGTAAAATATGTTCATACCTGTGGTGTTGGTCTACAAAGTTGGAAAACATTGCTTAAATTGGGCACTGCGATTTCAGATCCCCTACAGACTGCCGTGCTTCTCACTTCTGCTCTTGGCGTAGTCCTAGATTTTCCTAACATATCCACTGGTTCCAAGTTTTAAGTCATCTTCAGGCTCTGGTCCATATTTTCATTCCTCGTCGATAAATGTACACTGCGAAGTGGCCAGATTTAACAAGATACAAGATGCCCAGGTATATTTGAATTTCAGGTAAACAATAATTTTTAATGTGTCAGCCCCAATATTGCATGCTTAACTGGAATTCAGATTTAACTGTATGTGCTGTATTTTAGCTGGCAACCTGAAATCTATTTAAAAATCCCTCCCAAGTAAGGCAGGGGAGCTGATGAGTGGGAGTGGAGATTGAATGCGGGAGAGGATCAGAGAAGAAAGAGGAAGAAGAAATAGTGATAGGAACTGAAAATAGCAAATTGGAGTAAATGATAACAGAACCAGAGTCGGAGCAAAACATCCATGCTGCAGGGTTGACGGGAACCCAAACAGCTTGAGTACCTCTGCCGGGGGAGCAGTGGCGAAGCCGGGGTGAAAGTGTCAATCTGGCAGCATCCTGGTTTGGGTTGGGAATTAGCGACATAATTAAAGAACAGGAATTGCCCTGGTTAGTGAGCTCAGTGGTTAGAGAGTCAGCCCTCCCCTCCCCTGTACTGCAG
>NW_006365716.1:0-784 GCF_000327345.1 Myotis davidii
GCCAGGCACCAAATGTGTAATTATTAACAATAATGCTAATTTGTTAATGGATGAGAATAGTTTCTGGCATGTAATGAATACTCAGTATTTGTTGAATGACTATATAAATAAACAAATGAACAAAAAATGATAATGTCTCTTTTAGTCCAAGTGAATTCATAGTACAAAGCAATGAGGAACAAACAGCAGTTATGTTTTACATAAAGTATGTTCAGTAAGGAATCCAAGTTTCAATAAAGTCCTGAAAAAGTGTATTGATTAAGACATTATTTGTAGAAAATTTCCCAAATAGAAACAAATGATTTATCTAAACCATTAGAAAAGTAAATGTCTTGCCTATATTTCATTGCCCAATTACATTTTATTCCTGGGTAGCCAGCTTTAACGTTGTACTATAGATAACTAAGATGTGCAAGTACTACACAGGATATGTACAGAGAAGGTCAGGAAGGGGAAAGCAGATTCATTTATTACTCATCTATAAGGAAACTGCTACTGTGCTAGACATTTTACATAAAATGTCTCACTTACCCTTAAAAATACCCCTGTAATACCCTTACCTATCACAGAGATGAAGAAATGGAGGCTCATTGAGGGTGTTGGGAGCAAAGTATCTTGATCAAGGTCGTACACATGGTAGGTTCAGTATTCAAACAATTTCCCCCCAAATATACATACTTAATGTCATTTTAGGTTCCCAAGAAACTCACAAGTAGAATAAAATGACATAGATGACGGGTGATACAGGAATATTCTAAAACTAGAGGCCCAATGCACGAAATTC
>NW_006365717.1:0-784 GCF_000327345.1 Myotis davidii
TGCAGGCTCAATTCCTGGCCCTGATCAGGGATACAGGCAGAAGGGAACCAATCGATGTGTCTTTTTCACATCTGTATTTTGCTCTCTGTCTTTCCCCCTCCCTTCCACTCTTTAAAAATCAATTGAAAAATATCCTCACATGAGGATTAACAAATAAAATAAAAGATTGTTAAGATCAAGAGAGCCTATTTCTTGGATTTTTACTCAAGAAAGTCAAACTTCAACATAGTATCACTTTCATATCAGAAACTTTTTAAAGTAACTCCATAAATATATTAAGCAAAAATTTAAATAATGAACAAAATTATCCAATTGACCTTGAAATATATTGTAACTTTATTGTTACATTTAATTATTGGGCAACAGTCTTTAGTATAATGTAAAATAATATTGTTGCATAGAAAGAAAACATTTATTTGGGAAAAGGGGAATATACTGTTTTTTTAACATTTAAAATGCCTATAATTGCATTGTTGAAATAAACACTATTAAAAATTTGATGTGTATATTTCTAAATTAGACTATATTAAAAATATATACATTTTAGGATTAAAAACTGGGATATAGGTGTAAAGGTGTAACTTTAAATAAAAAGTGGACCAGCCCTGGCCAGGTGGCTCAGTTGATTGGAACATCATTCCATATAGCAAAAGGTTGTGGGTTCAATTTCCCATTAGGGCACATACTTAAGTGGCAGGTTGGATCCTGCAAGTGGTCAGGACATGTATGGGAGGCAAATGATTGATGTTCCCCTCTCTCTCTCTTTCTCTCTCAAAATAAAAAA
>NW_006365718.1:0-784 GCF_000327345.1 Myotis davidii
TCATGAAATCAAAACAGTAACCATTAAAAAAAATTTTTAACTTTGCCTATCCTTTTTCTTTAAAGCATCTCGCATCTTATTCTTAGTACAATACTCATGTATTCACAAAAGAATCATATCCACACAAAAAAGAACTCTCCATATTTTGTTCTACTTAAGAGTGAGAAGTCATGCTCACAGCTAGGCACAGTTTATTAGTCTGTTAAACAGATCTCTAGAAACAGGATTTAGGATGTTGTATTTCTCGGCAAGCATTATTACAGGGTTATTATTAATACTAACTGTCACATAATTCAGCCAGCTGACAGGTACAATGAAAGAGGCAGAAAGGGTGGCCTACTGGTCAGATGAAAGAAGGCTTTGTGTCCCGTGTGTCACCTGGTGCCTGAGTGTCAAGCCTTCAGTCAAAAGTAGAGTCCTCTTATTATACCTGGCAACTACTTAGAAATAAAAATAAAGTACAAATTCTAATGAGCTGTGCCAGGCATTATGCCAGCTGTTTTACATCAATCCTAACAATAAGGCTGTGAAATAATTTTCTATTCTCATTTTATAGACTAGGAAACAGGCTATGAGAGTTAAATCAATTGACTTGGGTCCTATCGCTAAAATAGGCATCTAATACTAGAACTTCTAAGTTCAACAATCATGCTACACATTAGTTTACAGGCAAACTAGCAGATCAGTTCAGATTACAGATGAGAGGACCTGTATTTCACCCGGGATTGAATCATAACTGGGAACATTTTATATCTTAACTCTCACCTACTAGCTCTGGTCCAGT